>NC_080676.1:143872401-144175432 GCF_030445035.2 Dasypus novemcinctus
AGCAATTCCATTTCTAAGGTTTATTTTATGGAAATAATCAGACATGTACCCAAAAATTATACTTAAAACAGTGAAAATTGCTCATAAAAACGAAAATTTTCTCGTGTAAAATCTCAGCTTTCAGCAATTCTTAGAGCACAAGCCCATTTTATAACCATTTAATAGCATGCCTGTACAACATATATACGTATAAATATGCTGGGAAGGCTCAAAACACATGGTGACAATGGAAATACATGGTTGGTAGATTTTTTCTCATACTTTTTTGTTTTGCTTATATACTGTTTTTCTCCATAAATGTATACCATTTGCATAATAAACAAAGTAAATGATACCTACTACCAGCAAGTGCCCAGGAAGAGAAGCAGCTACAGAATTTAGTTTACCTCTCCAAGGTCCTTCCCACTCTGGAGTCTTTTCCCCTCCAGATGTGCGGTGTCTTCAACATTTGTTTTCTGTGTTTTTGCTAGCTATTTTAGTTTCTTTTGGAAGGAATGCTGCCAGCTATTCCATCCCATCTGTAAGCAGAAACCTGAAAACTTTATTGAACACTTTATTTTTTGTGGCAGTGAGCTAATATATGAAAATGAGAACTTTTGATAATATTTCTAACAACTTACATTTGAATCGAGGTGCAACTGCAATAACCACAGAGTTGGTTTTGTTTCTGCTTCTAATCAATCTTATTTAGGGAACTAGTGAGAACCAGAGATGTGGCCAAGGGAAATAACTTTCTCCCAATCCCAGTCAAATGCCCTTCTTGTATCGTTGTCTAGATTCTGCATGCCACAGAGAATCTCTTCAATATGTCATGTTTTCATCTGTCCTGAACTCATCACTTACTAGCACCTTACAGCAAATTGTTACCATTTATCAAACATCTAGTATGTAAGAGGCTCTTTTTTATTAAATATCTCTAATTCTTCCAACAACCACACTTAAGAGATGAGGGAGCTGAGATGCTGGACTGTTAAGAGACTTTCCCTGTGTCACAATAATAGTAAATCGACTGAGCCCGGATTAAAACCCATGTTTGCCTAACTCCAAAATAAGTGCTTCTGTGACAGTTTGAGGTTCTTTTATGAATCCCCAAAAGGAAAAGATTATGTTTTTGAACTAATCCAATCCTGTGGGTTTGAGATCCTTTTAAGTGAGCTACATCAGTGAGGCATGATCCAGCTTTGGTCTCTGCCTCTTGCTGGGTCTAATGTAAACAGAGACACACAGAGAGGCACAGAGGAAGTTGCCATTTTTTTACCTTGCTATGTGAGAGAAGACTCGAGGATCACAAGTGGTCAAAGCTTAAACACAAAGCCCCCAGAGGGCTGTATCCATGGAGCAGTTCAAGAGGAGATGAGCCCTGCCATATGTCCGATTGCCACGTGGGAGGACACCAGGATCACCAGTAGCTGACTTTGGTGAGAAAGCATCTCTGATAGTGCTTTGATTTGGACATTTCATGGTCTCAGAACTGTAAGCTTTTATCCTAAATGAAATCCACATTATAAAAACTAAACCATATCTGATATTTTGAATTAGCAGTTCTTTGGCACAGTAAAACCTGGTAGATTGGCTTCCTTACCACTTGGGGATACTTTTAGGGGTTCCTTCAGCAAAAAAAAAGCCAAGTTACAACTGTACAGAATTGTGGATTACATTTTTATAGCTCTAGCTACTTCACAGACCCATGCAGTGATAACATTGTAAAAATGTTTGGTCTTCCCTAATTTTCACCATGAGATGTCTCTTTTCTCATTACCAGAAGGATGCTTTGCACTACAAACCACTTCATCAACTTCTGAGCAGCATTCTGACTCCCTGGTCTGCACAGTGGGCCCATTTGTATAGTCCTTGGCTTTGGTTCAGAGAAACCAGCTTTCAATTTAAGAATACCATCTTGGAATTCTCTGCCATTGCACTTCATTCTGGCTCCAACATTTCCTCCAGCTGTCATGCCCATGATGTTTAGACTACAAACATAAGGTGATTTTGCAAGACAGCTTCACTATAAATCTGCTATTAGAGATTCAATGACTTTATAATGAATCTTTCTTAAAAGATTATTTGAATCATTTCAACAAATGGAAGGAAATTGAGATGTTATCATTCAAAAAGTGAATAAATCTACATATTATTTCTATCTGGCTTGCAAATGCATTCTCTACAACTTTTGCAAAAGACATAACTTCCCCAACATGTTTAACTGATATTAACATTGAAATTATCACCATTATTAGATAGACAAGGTGACTTAGAAATTTATGGGATAATGATAAAAAGCCTGTGGAAATTAAAATCATTATGACCAAATCACAGATAACATGCAATCCTATGATCATGCACAATTGTCATCATATGACTCAAAATTTACTTCTGAACAACAGCTGATCAACTTTTTATTGGAAATAATATTATTTATTATTATATAATAATTAATATTAATATAATATCACCAATATTATAATCTAAGGGATTTAATTATATGTTAAAGAGTTATAGATTAAACATGTTGAATATTCAAATTATTTATATATAATTCTGTTAGGCAAAAGTTTAATTTTATTAAAGATTTGAGGATAAAAACTTATTCAAAGACTTGGAACTTTGGAGAAATATGGTTAAGTAAGAACATCAGGTTCATGCTCTGTGGTCAAATGATCAAAGTGTGACTTTATAGACCCTGAGAATGGAAAGGGACCTTTAAGGGCATCTGGTGTTTCCAGTGATTGGATATTAAATCCCCTCTCTAGCATCCTATAACCCTCACATTGATGCAGAAATTATTACATCCCAAGGTCCTACAGAGGTGGAAACAGTCAGAAGCATCTTTGGACAGCATGGTTAGTAGGAATACTTCCTTACATTAATCTAAAATCATTCTCCTGGTAATTCCCTTCTTTTTCATTCCACTCTGAAACTGTAAGGCCACAAGGAGCAAATCAAATGCCCCTGGTATATGAAAAGCTCTTCGCTCATTTAGGGGAAGCTCTCAAATTCCCCAGAGGTCTTCTCTTCTACAGATTAATGTTGCAAATTCTTCAGGGAAAATTCTTGTATGATGCTGTCAATTCTCCTGATAATTCTGGTCGTCTCATCTCTGAGCATCTTCCAGTTTGTCAAAATCTCTTCTTAAAACCTGATGCTTCAGAATAAGCAAAATATCCCAGCTGAGATGCAACCAAATGAGAGGAAAACAGAACCATCACTACCCTCATTCTATGCACTGATCAAAGTAGTTGAGATCAAATTAATGTTTCTTGGCAGTGTGAATTACTATGACTCTTATCAGTGACATTATTCTCTATCTCCATGTTAATTATTATTCAAGAAGGTGTGAAAATAAAAGAAAAAAGGGCACTACATAATTTACCTTAATCCTCTTTTTAAATGCAAAAACCAAAGGTTTACAATGCCATCTGGATAGAAGTGAATTTTTAAGAATTACTTCTTCACTATCTTGAAAATATTTCTTCATTTTCACTCATTAGGAGGTTTTCTTCCTCAATGCAAAAAGGGAAAGAGCAGTTCTAAGGTCTACCAAATGTGCAATACAAACACCTGTTCCAAAGAAGGGAGTTGGAACTAAAATGGGCCACTAAAGTACACTTCTTTATTGTCCTTTAAGAGATCTAGTGCATCAAGATTAACGTCTTCAAAAGTAACATAAAAGGCTTTTCTATCAATCCGAACTTCAATCTTATGAACTAAATAATCATAGAAATTGGTGTTTGTTTTGGTATTCTGGCACCTTACCTCTTTGTTCTTTGAAAAAAAGAAAATAAAAAGATGAAAGACAAGGATTAAAAAGAGTTGCACTGTATTGAACTTTTTAAAATTATGATTTTGATGTAGCACCTTTAATTTCAACTAAATTTTTCTACTGTAATTGATATGGGTATATTAATAGTTATTTCAATAATAAATGTAACTATTAAGATTCATTATTCTTTTGCTAATCATTTGTATGTACATCTGTGTGTGTATCTGTATTTGAAAAATAAAAGTATCATTAAGGCTAAGCGTGTCACCTGGTGGAGCTTTATATTCTAATCGAAGTCCCCACAGTAAAGCACTTGGCAGGTAGCTTATCTTTTGTCTATCATGTTAAGATCTTGATCCCCAAATCATGAAATCAGGCTAGTATTCATGCAAACAATCACTTTCTTTTGAAAGTCACTTAGAATAATAATGAATGCATCCATTGCTCGGTATTTGCTATTCTGAGCAAATTTTTAGAATACATATTTCCTTTTGTGTTCAGGAGAATCTTCTCAATGTGTAATACTTTTAATGACACAAAGTAAAGGAGAAACCCTTTCTGATTCAATCCTGTTGTCTTACAAATGCCAGTCACCTAATAAATACTTCTTGAATGTCTGTGTCAAAAGAAATATTGGAGTCAAGTTGCAGTTTATAGCATTTTATTCAGGGCACCAATGTTGCTGCAGCAAGGAAACTGATCCCTTGCAAAAGTGAGTACAGTGTTGAGGGTGGGAGTTTGTGGCCAGTTTTATAAGCAAAACAGAAAGGAATTAGTCGGGTTCTATTGATTAGAGCAGGAGCCTATTAGTCTTGGGCGGTGAGTTAAGTGTAAAAAGGGCTTTATTTTTAATTGGGCTAAATGTATTTAATTAGAGACTTAAATCTCTTTTTGGGGACTAAGCATCTCAGTAGGGACTTTCAGAAAGAGATGTTGTCACTTAATTCTATGCTAGTTCATTTGTGTTGGTAAAACACAAGGGTTATTATGTGACAAAACCCAAGAGTTATTTTTTACTATGTTGACTCTACTGATTAATGCCCCCCTTTTGGCTATAAGGTCTTGACCAAAGACATTGCTAGTCTCTCATTCACCATTAGTTGTTTCCTGTGTCTGGTGAATTATCCTTAGCTCCTGTAGCAGTTTGATATGGTTATGAATTCCAAAAGTAGATATTAGATTATGTTTGTAATCTGATCTGTACCTGGGCCTGATTGAACTATGAATAGGACTTTAATTGGGCCATGTCATTAGGGCATTAAGTCCCCACCCCTTGGTGGGTGGGGATACACAGATAAAAGGCATGGCAAAGGACAGAGTTAAGGGTTTTCTGATTTTGGAGATTTTATGTTGGAGTTTAGGATGAAGACATAAGCTGGAGCCCTGGGAAGTCAGCACGCAGAGGAAAGAGAAGCCAGACCCAGGAAGAAAGGAACCTTGAACCCAGAGAAAAGCAAGCCCCAGGAACGGAGGAACCCAAGAAGCCTGAACACTTGCAGACGTTGGCAGCCATCTTGCTCCAAATAGACTTTGGTGAGGCAAGTAACTTATACTTTATGGTCTGTTATCTGTACGCTCCTACCCCAAATAAATATCCTTTATAAAAACCAACCAATTTCTGGTATTTTGCATCAGCACCCCTTTGGCCGACTAATATAACTCCGTAGTTCGGTTTCCCAAGGCTCTGCAGGGTCTTTGCAATATTGTTCCTGAAGTCTTAGTTGTATCATTTGCCAGGTTATTGCTGTGTAGCGACATTTAAAAGCCAGAGACAAGCCAATGAAGAAAGAATCTTGTTTTAGATTCTTGTCCGCTAAACCAAATTTGTGCAATAGGTTGGCTTAAACAACAGGACTTTATTGGCTCGTGGTTCTGAGGCTAGAAGAAGTACAAATCAAGTCATCATCCAAGTGATGCTTTCTCCAAATTTACTGTGATATTCTGGGACAGGCTGCCAGCAATCCTTTGTCCTTTGCTTTTCTACCATATGCCAATGTACATGGTGGCCTACCCTGGACTTCAATAATAAATTTTAAATCCATCCTGTTTCAGTATATCTTAACTGACGTAACCTTATCAAAAGATCATTTACATTGAGTTTACATCCATGGGAATTAATTAAGATTAAGAACATGTTTTTCTGGGTTACATAACTCTAAGCCACCACAAATATTATGAACATTATGACTAAAAAGGTAACCAGTGCCCATTAGGATGTTTCTCAGTCAAGATCTCCAGGAACCCAAACCAATATTCAAATATAAGTCCCCTGCACTTGAGACCCCACTTAGGCAAAACAAATAGCCTTTTTCTTAAGCCAATAATAGCCTGTTGCACCTGTGTTCAATGTTCACGGTTTCATTTATGCAGGTGCAGCAGGTAGTATTAGCAATGGCATAAATGTCACCATGACTGGCAAGTAAAAAATCTATCGCAATGTGTTTATCGATTATTACTCAGACAAACGAGATAACACTAATTAGTATTCCATCTAAGGTGGAGGTAGTATCATTAGTAACTTCTTCCAAGGTTAGTGAAAGTTTTCTTGCAGATTCTCTCTGTATGAGTCCCACTGTTTTGAATACAATTCTGATTGTTTGCATTAATAATGAATCAGGGGAAACGGACTTTGGCCCAGTGGTTAGGGCGTCCGTCTACCATATGGGAGGTCCGCAGTTCAAACCCCGGGGCCTCCTTGACCCGTGTGGAGCTGGCCATGCGCAGTGCTGATGCGCGCAAGGAGTGCCTTGCCACGCAAGGGTGTCCCCCACGTCGGGGAGCCCCACGCGCAAGGAGTGCCCCCGTGAGGAAAGCCGCCCAGCGTGAAAAGAAAGAGCAGCCTGCCCAGGAATGGCGTCACCCACACTTCCCGCGCCGCTGACGACAACAGAAGCGGACAAAGAAACAAGACGCAGCAAATAGACACCAAGAACAGACAACCAGGAGGGGGGAAATTAAATAAATAAATAAATCTTTAAAAAAAAAATAATAATAATAATGAATCAGTAATTCCCCCATGTAATGTGCTGGAATAATTTTATTAAATGGCCTCATTTTGAAGTCCATGTCTTTATCAACCTTCATACTTTGTAGAGCTAGGATCCCTATATATAGATTAATCTTGGACTAGAAATCCTAATTTTCACAAGAAGTTAGTTTGATGCAGGCAGGACCATACATCTTGTTCACAAAGGAAGCAGAATCCATTAGGGGCACACGGTGATCAAGAAAGAAGGAATTATTTGTGATGCCAGGTCAGAACAAAGATTTTACATTGGATGGGTTACATTCCTGGATCTTTATTGGTCTTTTCCAAGTGGCAAGGATTTGGCTTGTCATCCTAAAGTTATAGAAAGTAAAGTCAGCATTTCCTGAAGTCTGATTAATACATTGCAATACGTGATTTTATTTTCTGGAAAAAGGGACTCTAAGTCAAAAACTGAGTTTTTAAAATATTAATTCTGGGAGTGGATGTATCTCAGTGATTGAGTGCCAGCTTTCCACATACAAGGTCCCAGGTTCAATCCCTGGCCCCAGTACCTAAAAAAATTTAATTTAATTTAATTTAATTAAAAAAAAATTTTTTTTTAAATTATCCACCTTGAAGGCTTAGTTGAAAATGCCATCAATTATAGTTTCCTATGGCCTCATTATTTAAGGAGATTGAAATTGCCTAGATTTTTTTTGTCATCTGGATCTGATGGAGGGTGTATATCCGACAGTAATATTTAGTCCAGTGGTAACTCTCTGATTTAACCAAAGGATGGTATTAGAGTAAAAAGTTGTAGCTGTTGTCAGGAGGATCAGAAAAGATAAGATAAGAAAAACAGAAGGGAAGGGAGTCCTTTAAATTTTTTATTTTATTTTTTCACATTAAACATTTTTTAAGATATTTAGATTACATAAATGTTACATAAAAAGTATAAGGGATTCCCATATGCCCTGCTTCCTACACCACCCACATTTACCCACATTAACAACATCCTATATTAGTGCGGTACATTCATTGCAATTGCCCATAATTGAATGATCTTGAGAGAGCCATAAAAGATTAAAAGGAGGATGTTTATAAAGAAGCACAAGGGAAAGGAAAAGGGCATAGGAAAAGGATTTGGTCTTGTTATAGAGGGGAATGGCCTTTGGTTAGGCATCACCTCCTTGTCCCACTAAACACCACTCTTTATGCCACTAGTCTTAGGTTAGCTGTTCACCTAAGATGCCATCTGCTTCCGAGATTCTCAATTCAATTTTAGTTTGAGGTTCAAAATGAAGTGACTTCACAAAAGTGTGAAGAACATTTTAGATGCAATATATGAACCCAGGGATCAATGACCAGCTATGGTGGTGGTCAGTAAAACTTGATAATGTCCTTTCCCTCTAGGTTCTAAAATAGTTATTTTGTTGATGTCTCTTCCAGTCTACCAAGTCTCCAGATGGAAGGTTCTGACAGTTTGAAATGTTTGTGAATTCCAGAAAAGACCATGTTCTTGGAACTAATCCATTCCTGTGTGCCCTGGACTCTTTGTATTTGATTCCATTTAAGGGAACTTTTGATTAGATCATTTTCAATTAGGACCTTTGAATGAACTACTTCAGTTAGGTATAACCAAGGGTGGGTCTCTACCTCTTGCTGGAGTCTTATATAAATGGAGAAATGAAAGCAAAACACACAGAGAAAGAGAGCTGCCATTTTACCGTGCCATGTTAGAGAAGACTCCAGGATTGTCAACAGATGCAGAAGCACAGAGAAACCTTGTGAGACAGAGAAAGAAGCTGGGAGGTAGAATCAGCAGAGAAGCTGAAGCATGAGGCTTCCAAGAGGCAGGGACCTTGGAGCAGTTCAAAGCTGAAAGAGAAGGTGAGCCTGGAGAAGAGAACAGAGAGAGACTTGGCAGACTGGCCCTTTTGTCTTGCCACATGGTAGTAATCCAGGATCCAGCAGTCAACCTTTGATAAGACAGTATCTTTTATGATGCCTTAATTTGGATATTTTCACAGCCTTAGAACTGTAATATTTAATCCCAAATAAATTCCCATTATAAAAGCCAACCCATTTCTGGTATTTTTCTCCCAGCAGACTTGGAAAACTAAAACAAAAATTATGTAAGATCTGCTGTAGAGGGATCTCATGAAAAGTAACCTAGATCAGTGAATGGTGAGACTGAATATATTTAATTAGTCCTTTATAATAGTTAACAACTTCAGATTGCAATAGCTTGGAGTCTGGTACAGTAGGAGAAATCATGAGTCTCATGGGTCTTCCCGTTAAGATTTCAGAGGTAGATGTCAGTGTTTTCCTGATGGGCTAGATCTAATGGCCATCAAAGCCAAGGAAAGACCACTAGAACAAGGTAGGGAGAGGAATTCAGATAATTTTTCTGATTTATATTTTAAATACTCTTTGTTCTTTCTATCTTTCCTGATGGTAGAGGATGGTAGGGGCAGTGAAGTTTTTCATTAATGCATAAGAACTTGCAAAAATCCTTTATTACAGTTCCAGTGAAATGGCACCTCTAATCACTTGAGAGAATAGTGGGAATTCCCCAAATGGGGAAAATAAAATCTACTAGTCTTTTTAGCTATTAGGTTGGTACAAAAGGAATTGCAGTTTTGGACCGTGAATTTTAAATCATTATAACTAACCTCAAATGTATCTTTATTAATCAAAATCAAAACCATTATAATCAACACATTGTTGCCAATGAGAAATAATTAAAAGAGGGCTTAGATCTTATAGGACAGATAGAAGGAACTGTTTTGCTTGCAGCTGTAGATACTCTTTGCTTTTTGGGATTGGGGTTATCCATCATCATCATTTTGTTAGTTGTCTGATGAATTGGAGAAGTAGCTGTTGGCTGCAACTCTGCTGAGATTCAGGGTTCAACTAGCATATAAATAGACCAAAGATATAAGTCTCTGGGGACAAATATTTATTGGATTTGTGCTAATTATAGGTTCAAAGTAAAACAGGTAAAAGATTCATATGTAGGGAAATTATAACTCTGTTACACTTGGGAAATAGGTTATCATATATTCCAAGGTAAGGCCTACCAATGGGGTGCTGATTTCATGGGGTTGCATGTCTTGCCTTTAGTGTCCAGATGTCTCTAGAGCCCTTAGGAGCACCCCTGTTTAAGGTTTTGTTTACCAAAGAAGTTAATGAGATCTGCCTGAGATGTGAATAAGCGTAACCTCTGGAAAGGACACCTGACTAACTTTGAAATTTCTTAGCTATAAAAACTCTTTATATTTAATTTCCCTCCTTTTGGTCAAGGTCTTTCACTAAATGCATCACTGTTGGTGCTTAGTAATAATCTCTCAGTGCCAGGGAAACTCATCCCCAAGTGTCATTGTCCCATGCTCAGAAGAAGGCAGTAAGTTTATTTACTGAGTTTGTCTTAGACCCCACATTTGAGTAACACGGAGGTTTTCAGGAGGTAACTCTTAGGCAATAGAAATTATAAGACTAAATTTCAATTTTACAAGGATAAGATTCAGAAATACAAGCATTAATAATGAGGGCTTAGCATAGTGGTCTGTTTTCTTTTATTAGGCACTGCCTATCTACTCTAGAGATTCTTGACACTCTATTAAAGAATGTAGCAGGACTCCCCAGGATGGGAATTTAATATTTTCTTTGTTATTTGGTGTGTCTCCACCCACAGAGATAGCACCCTATGACAACATGAACACATTCATATTCCATAGGAGCATACCCCAGTTACACAACCTTCCCAACATATCCATTCCCACCAACACCCTGCACTTGTGACCCTCCCCTGCCATAGCTGCCAAAAGATCATTCCCACAATTGTATCCTCAACCGCAGTTCTCTACCTCCCCAGAATTCACTTGTCAGAAGAATCCCTCCCCCCTATGAATAGCCCTACCAGCCTGTAACCCCACTCACTCACACTCCAACATCATTGACTCCATTCATTTTGCTGCACCACCATCACCCCATCCACTGCCAAGCTTCCCCCATCCACTTTATCATAGATATGCCCAAATTGAACATCAACTCAGTGGGTTGGTTTCTACAATGTGGGATTCATTAGGTTAAAAATTTACAGTTCTGAGGCTGTGAATACATTCAAGTCAAGGCATCATCAGAGGTGCTGTTCACCAAAGGTCAGGTTCTGGCAACCTTGAACTCCTGCCACATGACAAAGCACAATGGTGGCTCTACCAGTCTCTTTCTTCTCCTCCAGGCTCACTTTCTCCCCAAGTTCAGTTGAAGGTGATCGGGCACATGGCAGGATCTTCTCATCTCTCATTCCTCTCCTCTGAGCCCTATTGCTTCAGCTTCAGTCTGCTCTCTCTGTGGCTTTTCTCTCTCCCACATTTGTCAACATCTGGAGGCTTCTCTCTGTCACTGTGGCTTTTTTTCCCTGTGTCTGCAGCTTTTTAGTCCTCCATTTATAAAGGACTCCAATAAGAGGATTAAGATCATTCTGGGTTCCACAATCTAATCAAAGGTTCACAATAGTTTCAGTTTAAGAAGGTAATTTTCTAGGGACCATAAAAAAGACTCAAATCAACATAAGTGGAACATTCATAGATGATGACAAACAATCGTGACACTCGTCCTCCTCGGGGAGTAGAAGGAGTATGGCTGGATTAAGGGAATTACATTGATGGATAATGTGGGAAGGGATTATATTAATAGAAGGATTTCATATGAGGTTAATCTGCTAGCAGAAAAATGTTGGGTGTTTGCATTTAGAAGGAGAGTCTGTACTGCATAAGGGACCATTAGATGTAGGTAAGAACTTAAAATCATGTCAGCAGAGGCCTCAACCAATTTGGCAGCACCATTGACAGCCCAGGGACAAGGGATATAAGCCCTGGTGATGGGGGTCAAGTATTAAGATATTATAATCAATAGGTCTCTGTTTATCTCCATGCTTCTGGATTAAGACTCCCAAGGCATGTCCAGTCTTTCCATGTGTAAACAGAAAGAAATCCTCATTGTAATTTGGAAGTCCCAGAGAAGGTAGACTAATGAACCTCTTTTTAGTCAGACATATCATTTTCTTCACCATCAGTTCAAGAGAGAGCTTCTGGAGTACTAGTTTTAGTAGAGTTATAGTATGCTTGCAGTGGCTGAGAAATTATCTGTCCATTGTAAACAAGAGCCAGCAAACCTCAAGAATCCTCTGAGTTGTCTCTTTGTGGTCAGGCAAAGGAAGTTTAGATTGATGTTGAGCTATCAGAAGGTAGAATTTCCCTTCTTGAGATAGCTTAATAACCTAAATAATGTACAGTCCTTTTTTAAAAATTGTAGTTTATCCTTGCATACCTTGTGTCCCTTTTCAGCCAGTGCCTTTAGTAAAGAGACTCTTCCTTGTGACCCTCCCTAGTTTTCAAAAGTGTAGTACGTCATCTCCATATTGGGTAAGAATAGACCCTTGTGGGAACTTTAAGTTGCACAGATCCTGACTGAAGATCTGAGAGATAAGAGGGTCCTTTGCAAATTATTAAGGCTGACAGTCCAGGTATATTCTTGTCTGTCTCAAGTAAAAGCAAATAGACTCTGACTTTGAGGTTAAAGAGGGGCACTAAAGATCACTGAACATAAATCTATTATAGTAAAATAAGTGGAATCCAAAAGAACAGAGGATAAGATGGTGTTATATTAGGAACTAGCAGAAAACCTTGGGATTTAAGTAGCCTTAAATCTTGAACAACCCAGTAACCCCATCCTCCTGGTTTCTTAACTGGACAGAGGGGAGTGTTGCAAGGGCTAGTGTGCAACACCAGTAGTCCCTTTTTGATGAAAGTCTCTACTGTTGGTCTTAATCCTTCTTTAGCTTCTGGTTTAAGTGGATATTGAGACAGTTTTCATAAGGCCTTAATTGGATTTATTTAAATCTTTATTGGCTCAGCACCAGCATTTTACCTATATCAGTTCAATCTTTGCCCCATTGATCACTGAAACTAGTTGTAACATCTAAGGAGGATTTGTGTCACGAACTGAAGAACCAAATTGGCATAGTCAATATTGGCTGTCAACTGATGGTGAATCAAAGAGTCCTTGGGGATCTTGGGAATAGTCCCTCAGGTTTACCTTCTATTTTGCAATGTAACTTACTTGTTAAATCTCTGCCTAAGAGGTTAATTGGTATGCTCTTACAGAGGAGAAATGCATATGTATCTTGTAAAAGTCTTATAGTTAAATTTTAATGGTTGCTGTAAAAGGCTAATCTGTGGGTTGAGATCCCTAATATGCTAACCTTTGGTTACTCCAAAAAAGAGGTAATAGAAATGCAATAGGATTAATAGTTGAGAGTGTGACCCCCACATCAATTAAGAAATTCTGCCTTGTCCCATTAATTACAATTAGAGTCTCTCCTTTTCATCTAATTGTATAGAGAAGCTATACCCTCCTTCAGAGCTCCTTCAGACCAGTTGTTTAGGGAAATCTGCCGGACATTGTTCCCTTTTCTTCTGTAGGATGGGGCAATCCCTTTTCCAATATCCTTCTGTTTGCAGTAACTACATGTGCTTCCACTATAATTATTGGACAGAAGGGACAGAATGGCATTTAGTTTCTTGGTTTGTAAGGCCGTGTTTTAATTTCCTTGGCTACTCAAGCAAATACCATGCATTGGGTTGGCTTAAACAATGGGGATTTATTAGCTCACAGTTTTGAGATTAGGAAAATAGTGTAAATCAAGGCATCATCAAAGCAATGCTTTCTTCCCAGAGACTGGCATTCTGGGGCTGGCTGCAGGTTATCTTTGGTCTCAGCCTCCTCTGTCACATGGCAATGTACATGGCAACCTCTCCTGGCTCTCCCTTCTCTTCTAGGTTCCGCTGACCTTTAGTTTCTTGCTTCTTGTGAATTTCTCTTTATCTGTCTGCATTTAAGTACAGTAATAGGGCTAAGATACATCTTGATAGGATTGGCTCACACCTTAACCAAAGTAACCTCATCAAAAGGTGCTACTTACAATGGGTTAGCGCTTACAGGAATGGATTAAGTTTAATAACATGCTTTTCTCAGGTACATAGCTCCATATCACCATATGCCATAAATTTGAGCTTAGTAAAATTTCATATTTATTCCAAAACCCTTTTTAAATGTTCTGCCAGATGCTGTAGTTCACAAAGTGGAGCAATTTCCCATTTGAAATTTTGTTTTCTCATTAAATCCCTAATTTCTCATCCATTAACAAAGTGAGAAGATAGGAGAGGGGTTATAGAAGCACTTTTCTTAATTACAGTGTTGTCAGAAGGTATTTTCTAATCTGTCTTGATAATCCAAGATAGTTTTATTCTTTTTTTAGCTACAGACCTGAATAATATTCCAATCAATTTTAGTAGGAGCTATTTTGGGTATAACTTACCATAAAGATTGGCCTATTTTCCTAGCCTTTCTTATACTATCTGGTCTAATATGATGGCTGGATCACATTCAGGATCATCCAAACCAGCTCTTTCCATCGAATGCTTAGCATCTCCAGGACCCACTAGCCTATGGACCAATTGGTATAAATCATGCAAGCCAGTATCACAGGTTCCCAGTAAAATTCTAAATTTATCTATGAATTGAGTTTGGCTTTCTTGAGGGTTCAGAAAATCTATTATGATGGATCTAAATTCTGCTCCAGCCCAAGGATCAAATTCAGCACTAACAGAGACATACCAGGTTTGGTAAAATGCATAATCTTTACAGGAGCCTAGACAAGTTCATTTTTTTCCCCCAGTGGTTCAGGAGGAAAAGGAAGGGGATACAAAAGGTCAGAAGGAATGACATAGGTGGAGGGATATGATGGAAGGGTTGGGCAAAGGGATCAGTAGATTTGGATTGGGGTTCATTTCCCTTATACTTTTTTTGAGTTTTTCCTTTTTTCCTGAATTTTTATGTGAAGGTACTGTAGGGACAGATTGTGATTTAGGAGCTTTCATATACCAATTATGGAATGCTCCCCATTGTTTCTGGGAGATTTTGATTTCTTTGTTTTCTAAGGCATCACTCAAGTGAATAATTGTGTTCATATCAAAAGTTACTCAAATTGTCCTTCATCTGATCCATCCACAAATGAAGTCATGGTAGCAGGACCATAGTTCAAATACATAAGAAGCAGGAGTCTTAGCAGACAGAGGCAAAGCAGATTTAAAGTAATAAATAAATAAATAAATAAACAAACTCATTATGCTGCAGTCAAACAAAATGTTCCTTGTGCAATGCTTGTCTCACATTTCTGAGCCTTTCAACTCAGCCGCTTGGAAACCATTCTGAATTCCACAGAATCCCCTAGAGAGTAGAAGGAACTAGCAGGCATTTGGATGGACTGAGAAGCAGCTCTATTGGCAGAAAAGGAGACGTATTCCAGTCTTAAAGATGGGGATCTTGTAGACATTCATCTATTGATATCAGAGTGAGAGGATGGGCAAACTGCTTGCTATGTGATGCTGGATAAAAGTTGCTTTATCAGGCTTTGCTGATTCCCTGGCCCTAGGCTCAGAGAGAGATGGAAAGAAAATTGGAGAATGAATGGGAGGAGCAGGATTAAATCATAGAACCAAAACCAGAGAACCAAAATCAACAAACTGAAACCAAAGGCACCTAAACCAAAGTCCTGAAGAAAAGGGTATTGAACTTAACACAAGCTGTGAAGTACAAATATAAGAAGAGCTTCCTCTGGGATGCAGAAGCATAGTGGTCGAGCAGAAGTGGGGGTCTATTTTGGTCACCAGAGCATGAAGCCTCAGAGGTGCTCCTTCTATAGCTCAGTAGAACCTCCACACTTGTCGAAAGACAAATTAGAATTGAGTTGCAGGTTCCAGAATTTTATTTAGGACACCAAGGTTGTTGCAGCAGGGAAACTGATCTCACTTCCAAAAGTAGAGAGGAGTTTTGAGTCTGGGGAATTTGCAGGCAGTTTTACTAACAGAAAGAAGGAAATTGGCTAGGTTCTGTGGATTGGAACAGAAAACTTTTAGTCTTACACAAGTAGGTAAGTGTATGTAGGGGTTTATTTTTATTGGACTAATAGATGTGCTTAATGAGAGGCTTAATTGGTTTTCAGGTCGAGCATCTCAGTAGGGACTTTCCAAAGAGAATATTTGTTCCATAATCCTATGCTAGTTCAGAGAATTTAATTTTTGTATTGGTTCTGAGAAAACTCAGAAGCTGTTTTTTATTACATTTATCACCTGAGTGTGCTCACCAGTATTCTCCTTCAATTACATTCCTGGGTATGTGACATTTTAAAGTAACATCTTCTATGGACATGCTAGGTGAGCTCCAGAGAATTGTAGTAGCAATTACATCAAGGCCATACTCTATTTCATGGGCTATTAATGTAATACTATTGTCAAGCTATAGATTATTGGAACTATTATTCTTAATACAAAAACTCACATTAGTTACTATTAGTCCAATATTTCTGTGTGAATGAAAAGATCAGTGATGTTCACCAGAAGAGTAGTTTAGAGATCATCTAATCCAAATCCCTTTCTGTCTAGATAGGAAACCAAACCCCAGAGAAGTTGATCAGGTAGCCATATAACCCTAACTTGAGTCCTGCTTATTTGCACTACAGCACCCTACCACCCTTTACAAGGTACATGTAGTACGTTGACTAATGATTAAAGAGGCAAATAACACTTACTAAGCATTGAGATATTTCCAAAGCTATGTCTGGTTTCCACCTGCCCAATCTGCATAGAACCTTCTGTGCTGCCCTCCTTTACGTAAATGACTCCTATTTGGATATTCCTGTTATAGACTTTCCTGGTCCCATGATCTTTTTATCTTAGTGCTTACCTCACTTGTAATTGGACATTCTTCTGTGGATGGGTGATCAGTAGCTGCTGCACCTACTAGACTCCAAATTCCATGAAGTCAGGTATAGCATCCCTGATTTTGCTAGCCATCGTATGCCAGCTCTTAGATCAGGGTTCTGGCACCCAGTGGGCATTCAGCAAGTATGGCTGAGTGTATGTATGAGTCAACCCCATAAGCAGATTTGTGTAGCTTGGGAATTATTCACAAAGTTTAAAAGAAGATCATTAGAGACACAGGTTTTCTAGTGAATCACAAGCAAAATAAAGTTGAAAATTGTTCATAGTAATTCAAATGCCAAGCTGCCTCCATATATTGGACCCGGGTTTAGCTTCCTGCTTTTTGAGCTCTTCTGTTTGTGCTGCAACTTCTATATCATCTCTGATCTATGACAGTCCTGGAGATAATGGTGAGGACTGAAACCCAAAATGTATCTCAAAGATAAAAGAAAGGAAAAGAAACTTAATGGTTATAAGAAAATATTGCTAATGCAATAAACTAAGATCAAATTATTTTAATTTAAGCAACTGATTTAATATAAAATATAATATATATGGAAAAAATATTGTTTCCTCGTTTATACTTCATTTGCACTTTCCTTTCATCTTGCTGCTAACTACTAAAAATATGTGTGAACTCATCAGTATTTCAAAACACACTTCAGACAGCAAGTGTGTTTAATTTTTGATATTTTGGTTTTTTTGATTGGTTAGATTATGAATCATCATGCAGAACTTTTCTGATTTGTCTAACTCAGCAGTGCCTTTATCTCCTTGTTCTTACTTCTTTTTACTCCTTGTTCTGTCTCTTGCCACATCTTCCTAAATTTCATTCTTCCTTCCCAATTTTTCGCCTTTCCTCTCCTGGAGTTTATATTTGAAAAATTTCTTGAGACCATTCTTTTCTCTTGTTTCTATTTTTTAAAAATTTCTCAGGGTCCTAAAACTTTGTATTCAATATTTTTATATTGATGACATTCCTAATTTTATTTCCTTTTTTTCTACAATTTGTATATTTTTAGGTTTCTTCTCGCATTTTCAAATTCTATTTAAACATTTATTAAATCAATGAGTCCAAATTTTGTATATTTTACAAAATAAAAACTAGTTATTTAATTCATAAACACTGGAAGATAGTTATAGACACCTTAAGCCTCCTTAAAATGATCTATTACACTATTTTGTAAGTCCTCCTTGCTGTATACAAATGCCCAAATGGGAGAGTTCCAGTAATCTTTCCATCTCTCCTTCCAGAAATACACAGTCTTATTGAAATGTTTTCTGTTTTTTTCTGTTATCCACATTTCCTAGTCAAGGTCATATGTCAAAGAAAGGCACTTATTGTATCACTGAATGAAAATTCTAGAACTTAGGCTTCTGGATGTGGAATTAAATCATTCTCATAATTCAACATTTCTCTTTTGCCTCATTACTGACAATTTCTCTTCTAATTAGACAGAGCTATTTTCAGATCCTGAACATTTTCCCAGTTGTCAGCAAGGTAGCCTAGCTCCTGAAAGTTTCTTTCCTTTCAATTCTATTTCTCACACTATACTATTTTCATTTTTAACCTTTATAGCTATGATTCTCTCATTTTATCTTTCTCACAGTTATTATAGAGTACACACTGTTCATCTCATTATTGTTCTAATTCCAATTTAAGGAACCAGTATGCTAATTGTGCCTTTTCAAGATCCAAATAGTGATAATATTTTCCTTTTCAAAATATTTGAAAATTCATTTCAGTCTTTCTTTTTCCAATACTTCACTCCTGGTAGTATCTTAAAATTATATTTTATAAGGTAAAATTAGAAATACATAGCTAACCTATTCCACACTCTGAGACACATGTTTACCCCAAACTGTAATCCTGGAATTTCAAATATATATATACTACACTTTCCAGAGTTATCAGGTCATCGTTGGCTGATAAACAAAATGAACAAGGAGGTAAATCTAAGAAACTGCTCTTAAAAGAGGAATAATAGAATTCATGACCAATGTTCATATCTTTCCCATAAATTACACTCCATATCTAAACATGCCCACTGAAATATTATAGTATGCTAATGGCTAAGAGCAAAGGCTTATGTGATCAGCAGACATGGGTGTGATATGGGTATAACATTCTTAAATACATAAATGCCTAAAATTTAGTATAGTAAGGAATAAATTTCTCTCCTAATGCCTTTCACTCAGATATTTTCTCAGTAATTTTAAGATAAGATGGTTTAGAATTACCGAACATTTATACAAAATCTTTCCTTTGCCAAATTTATTCTCCGCAGATTGAGGTTTGTCTCGCTGAAGGATTGGGTCCCTATTTTCTTAAGGTAGTCATAACCTCTCTCCCCCAAAATGAGAACATAGATGGAAAAGTTTTTTTAGGAAAATCATTGTTTTCCATTATTTTGCAGAGATATAGGAAGTCTGTGTGTTTATTAAATATTTGGCCTGAAGGTGCTTAAGTGTCTTCCCATGCATAAGGCCATGGAACAAGATAGTTTCAAAGTTGTCCCAGGACAAAAAGCAAAGGTGATTAGCTAATGTATGCCTCTTGTTTTAATAAAGTTTCTCCATCCTCACTACTTCCCTTATCAAATGGAGAGGTAGGATGTTGTAACAAGAGAAAGATGCAAATGGTAAACTTGAGACATTACTATAAATTGGGTTGATTATATAATCTTTGCATAAGCCTCATTTATTGAATGCAACTTGGTCTAGGATTTTACTTGACTCCCATAACATGGGGAAACACTTCTGTCCAATAAAATCTGAGATCTAATATCAAATAATCCTTGTTATCTCCATTTTTAAATTATTCCAGGATCCCAAAAATTCACAAGTTACAGGGGGAACAATTTTAATAATCTTAAAAATGATAACATATACCTTAAGAAGTTAGTCTAGGGATTAAATAAGAAAATGCTAAAATAATAGTTGTTGTTATTGTTATCTTGCTTTTTCTGTTGTTTAGGGTATCATTCACTTTTTGCATAGGGTACAATTGCCATTAAAAAGAGGCAAAAAATGCCAACCACAAAACAACAGTGGCAAATCAAAACAAGTTCACAAGTCTCTAGGTTGACTGGATGATGACCCTGATCTTGGCTGGGCTCACACATGCTTCTGTAATCAATTGGCAAGTTGATTTTGGCATGTTGATACAAGTAGCCTCAACTGGAATGACTCAGTTTTTCTCTGTGTAGTTTCTGATCTTTCAGCAGACTAGCTCAGAGTTTCTTCTCATTGTGGTGTCAGAGGTTCAAAACAATAGAAGTACAACAAAACTTACTGAGGCCTTGGATTAGAATTGGCCCTCATTACTTCTGTCACATCCCAATGGCCCAGGAAAATCACTAGGCTAGCCAAGATTTAAGAATTTAATACCATTCCCTAATGGGAAGACTTTCAAAGTCACGTTTTAAAAGGCATATATATAGATAGGGCTAGAAAACTGGGAAGATTTTTTACAATTAACCTCCCATATCTAGTACATATACAAAAAACATCCAAAGATTCTGTATTGTTTGGTATGCTGTAATTACAAAATCTCTTATCTTCACAAAAGTGTTTAATTTTGGGCTAACACTAAATGGACCCAGAGCTTCACCTGAATCTCACATCAATTTGAAGTGACTGCAATGTATGAAGTCAATGATTTTATTCCCTAACATTCAGAAATCAGGACACAAAAAGTCAATACAGAAGATGGTAAAATCAATTAATAGGTGAGGCTTTTTATAACTAAGTGTTTAAACAGACAAGGAGGTAAAGGATAGCATACATGCAAAAAGCAGTTGAAATTGTGGCATAAAGGAAAATTGACAGACATCAATGAAATGTAAGAAGCCAAAGTACTGATAATCAGAGTGTGGTTGAAATGTATATATGCACTCTGGACTTGTTTTAACATTTGTGAGGCCTAAGGCACGAGTACAAATGAATACCTACATAACATATAGCTAAATATTTTTAAAGTATATCTAGTAAATTTTAAGTAAGTTATGTTACTCTTCATCTCTTGACTAATCTGCCTAGAAAGACCAACATACCAGATCACAATGGGCAGCACACAGAGAACTAGCCCTAACCCCCTGTCTGCCATCTTCTATCCTAAACTTGGCTTTATCCCACAGCAAGATAGTCTTGCCAATATTCATGTGGGCATGAATTCTCACAGATCCAAATTCCATTCACATTCCCACAAACAGTTACCACTTGTCTACACCATGGGCCTATAGACACAATATTATGAAGAGAGTAACCCCCAAGAGGATGGACCTAGGGAAGGGACCTATGCAGGCTCTGTGGGCAAGACCAGGGCCATTAGAGCAGGTAATTACAGCACCCTATGACTCAGCACACAGTCTTGGAAGAAGATACAGTAACTCCTTGTGGGTACTTACTCTTGACCCCAAAATTTTCATCCCTTTAGGAAAATGTGGCCAGGGGAGGAGCAGAGCAGGACCCCACAAAAGGGTTCTCTTGCCTTCAACTAAAGATTGGCAATGGTGTAGGGATAAGGGTTTGGAGACTAGAGGTCTACAGGGCTTAAATTTTCATCCCTAGGTAATTAAAAGGGCCTAAAATTATGTTCAAGGGCCTGGATTGCTGAAGTATAAAAAAAGATAAAATTAAGAATATCAAAACACCAAATGAGGCTGGCATCCAATGAATCAACCTGTGGACACTGAAGTTCCCAAGGTGAAGGCCAGAGTTGGTATGGAAGAGAGCTTGGCAAGTCAGGAGCCAAAGACTTTAATGAATGAGGAGAATGATATTCAGGTCAGGGTGGTGATAAGAAGGAAATGGAAGGTGTACAAAAAATATAGCAACATGACAGTCTTCAGTGCAGAAGAGATTTGGGTGAATATGGACATGGAATCACTTAGAAGATGTAATGAGAAGTCAATAGAAAAATGCTGGTACCACCCCCTATCCTGAAAAAGCAGAGCAGAGGAAAACAAACACCACTTAAAGGTTGCCAGAAGAGCCAAGTTTCAGTTAGAAGAGATGGCAGAGGAAGAAAAAAATGATGATGCAATAAGAGCGGAGTAACTTACTCATGCTCCATGGTAGCAGAGCCAAAAGCTACATTATTGACCTTTTGCATTGCCAAGACAAAGTACAGTGTCTGGCACAATGTAAGTGCCTTTTAAAAACTGCTGAATTTATAGATTAGATTTTAGATAAGGAAAAACTTTCTAACAGTCAGTATTTTCCAGTGATTGCTTCAGAGTGTTATGAGGAATGTTGTAGAGCATTCAGAAAGGAGATAATATAAAGCATTAGACAAGTCTTTCACTTACGTTTCAAAATTGAGTCTACTATGCTGATTAAATTTGTAGTGCTTCAATAAGCATGACATATATTTGAGAGTGTCAAATGTGAATTGTGCATAAGACACATACCTATACACAAATTGCTTGAGTGTTTTTTTTTTAATTAATGTAATAATTTAAACCTAAAATACAGCTATTTTAAGATTTTGAAATACCACAGAGCTTCATTAGGATTTTTACATTTGGGAAAAAAAGCCAAAGTAATGTGACCACCTTCTAATTAATGCAATTACTAAAAATATCACTAATTAGGAACAATTTTCACATCAACGGAGTAGTCATAACAGTGCTTTTGAAACATAGGTTGTAACCCATTAGAGGATCATGACTAGAATTTTTTTTTAATGAAATAGGATAAAAGTAAATAGAAAATAAAAGAAAACATCTAATGGAGGATATAAATATTGTTTAATAAAAACTTAGTCTCGGAGATGGGCAAGATGGCGGCTGAGTGAACATCCCTGTTAGAGTCTTCTGCAGGGAATCGGCTGGGCGGCGTTGGAGACTCTTTGGGACCGGATTGTTTCGGGATTTTTGCTGGTCCGGAGGTGTCTGGACATCGATTTGGAGGGAAGTATACAATAGGTGCTACAGGGAACACCTCACATTTGCTGGGTTTTCCCATCCTCCACTGCCTCATTTCTGTGTGAACTGATTTAGGCTACCTACACTATCCCCCTTCCCCTGCATCTTGATATCCACTATCATCTACTGTCTCTCCTATATTCCACCCCCCACCTCCCGTTCTTTGATCCACAAAGTGTCTAACTCTTAATTTCTAATACCTTTGTTCTGTTTTCTGTCTATTATCCACTCTTGAAACTATTACCTTTCTTTTCTTTTTCCCTCTCTCATGAAAACAATAGCTGTGTAGTTCATACCATATTCCTCCCAAATTCAGTCATCAACTTCATAAAAGGTACTCTACCTACAGCTATAACTCTATACAATCTACATGAATCTAACCTCCATCCTTCCAGATCTCATATTCCTGCTTTATTAACATACATCACCAATACAACTTTACACTTTTCCCTTGCTTACACAATTGCCTTTCCCCAACACTAATACTTTCCTCTAAAGTGAACTTAACCAACAACAAGTAACTAGAATAAGAAGAAAAAAGTGACAAAGAGAAGATATAACACCTGTGCAAAAATAACAACTAATTAACCTCCAAGAGCAGACAAAGAAGCTAAGGAACTGATTAAATTCGTCAAAATAAAGAGATGACCAGAAAGCAACAAAAATCTACGAACCAAACCAATAATTAGGAAAACATGGCTGAATCCAATCAACAAACCAATAATCACGAAGGGGAGCAAAACTTGGCACAAGCAATGAAAGATCTCAGAACATTTATCACCGACAAATTTGATGCAGTAATGAAAGAGGTTAACAACATGAAGACATCACTTGGAGGGGAAATTGCAGACATACGCAAAAACATAACAGATATGATGGGAATGAACACCACAGTTCAAGAAATCAAAAATACACTTGCAGCAAATATCAGCAGACTAGAAGAGACAGAGCAGAGAATTAGTGATGTGGAAGACAGTACATCAGAAATCAAACAGATAGTAGAAGGGGTCAATAAGAAGATAGAAAAAATCCAATTAGGATTTAGGGACCTGAATGACAATGCAAAACGCTCAAA
This sequence comes from Dasypus novemcinctus, assembly GCF_030445035.2. Taxonomy (NCBI): domain Eukaryota; kingdom Metazoa; phylum Chordata; class Mammalia; order Cingulata; family Dasypodidae; genus Dasypus; species Dasypus novemcinctus. The sequence continues at coordinate 143,895,962 of NC_080676.1, forward strand.
CATACGTATTATAGGCATTCCAGAAGGTGAAGAGAAGGGAAAGGGGTCAGAAAGAGTGTTGCAGGAAATAATGGCTGAAAACTTCCCAAATCTACTGAAAGAGACAGATGTACATATCCAAGAAGCACAGCGCACTCCACAAGTCATAAACCCCAACAGGCCCACCCCAAGACATATACTTGTCAAATTATCCAATGCTCAAGACAAAGAGAAAATCCTAAAAGCAGCAAGAGAAAAGAAAACCATCACATACAAGGGAAGCTCAATTAGATTAAGTGCTGATTTCTCTTCTGAAACCATGGAGGCAAGAAGACAGTGGTATGATATAGTCAAGGTACTAAAGGAAAAAAATTTCCAACCAAGAATACTCTATCCAGCTAAACTAGCATTCAAACATGATGGAGAGTTCAAAATATTTGCAGACAAACAGAAACTGAAAGAGTATACCAACAAGAAACCTCCCCTTCAAGAAATTCTAAAGGGAGTTCTGCAGGAAGAAAGGAAAAAACAGGAAAGGCAAAGTTGGAGGAGAGTATAAGACCAACAACAACAACAAAAAAGACAAAAAAAAAATATACAAACAAAATATGACAAACACAAATCCAATCAAAATATGGCTAACACAAATAAATCCTTGATAGTAATAACACTGAATGTCAATGGATTAAACTCACCTATCAAAAGATTCAGACTGGGACACTGGATAAGGAAATATGACCCATCCATATGCTGTCTACAAGAGACACATCTTAGACCCAGAGACGCATGGAGATTGAAAGTGAAAGGCTGGAAAACAATCATACAAGCTAACAATAACCAAAAAAAGGCAGGAGTAGCTATATTAATATCAGACAAAATAGACTTTAAATGTGAAACAATTGTGAGAGACAAAGAAGGATACTACATTTTAGTCAAAGGGAAAATCTGTCAAGAAGATCGAACAATCATAAATATCTATGCCCCTAACAAGGGTGCCTCTAAATACGTCAGGCAAACGCTGGAAAAACTAAGTGAAAGAATAGATACATCTACAATTATAGTGGGGGATTTTAATACACCACTATCAACTCTGGACAGAACATCTCAAAAGAGAATCACCAAAGAAACAAAACATCTGAATAGTATAATAGAGGAGCTCGATCTAATAGACATATATAGATCGCTACACCCAAACACAGCAGGATATACATTTTTCTCAAGCGCACATGGATCATTCTCCAAGATAGATCATATGCTAGGCCACAAAGAAAGGCTGAACGAATTCAGAAAGATTGAAATCATACAAAACATTATCTCTGACCACAGTGGAGTCAAGCTGGAGATTTGCAAGGGAAAGAAGCCCAGATTTCACACCACGATTTGGAAATTAAACAACACACTCTTAGAAAAACAGTGGGTCAAAGAGGAAATCTCAAAAGAAATCAATGACTACCTTGAAACAAATGATAATGATAACACAACATACCAAAATTTATGGGATGCAGCAAAAGCAGTACTGAGAGGGAAGTTTATAGCCATAAATTCATATATCAAAAAAGAAGAAAGAGCAAAAATTGAAGAACTAACTGCACATTTGAAGGAATTAGAAAAACAACAACAAAGTAACCCAACAGGAAGAAGAAGGAAGGAAATAACAAAGATAAGAGCAGAACTAAATGAAATAGAAAATAAGACATATAGGAGATGACAGACTGATAATGTAAACCATAATGTAAAACATAGGATAACTAAAAATGTAAAGAACTGTGTATCCTAAAGTATGCACCATAATGTAAACACAGATGTCACCTTGTTAGAAAGCTAATGTCTCAGACTCTGTACATCACTTTAAGTAAATATGATATGAATAGGGCGTAAGAGTATCACTGTGGAAGGGAAAAGGTTTTCTGGTGGATGTGTGGGAGTGCTGTATATTATATATATACATTGCTGTGGTCTAGGACTCCTGTGAAGAAAAGCTGAATAATTGGGGGGGGGGGGGGGGGAAAAAAAGAAAAAAAAGAAAAAAATAGGATGTGGAATTTTTTCAAGTCAACATTCTTTATCTAAGTTCTTTATCTAACTTTATCCAAGTTCTTTATCTATCCTTTAAACTCATCGCTATATGCCATTCCCTAGTAAGGGACCATGACATTATATTGGGCTTCAAATTTCGGGGAGTTCTGGATCACAGAGTGTTTCAACAATGGCAATGGAGGGATACTGGTATGGGATACCAATGACAGACGATATATGACTGACAGGGAGCTGTACAGAACATATGTCCAGGGTGCATGGTAATGTTTGGATATACTCATAGTGGCAACAATTAAAAACCACAGTAGGGGGGGGTACTGGGTTCCTGGCCAGTGGTGCTCTGTCGTGGTCCCTAGGGGAGCAGCGACAGTCTCCCAGGTACAGTGGTGGGGACCGGGAGGGAGTGAGGGTTCAACAGTGAGCCCCTGATACTAATGACTATGCTTGTGAGCTGATAAACCCAAAATAATAACAAGGCCTAGAGCAACTTTGTGCCTGGGAATTTCCTTCTGTCAGCCTTCATGTTACTCAAATGTGGCCAGTCTCGAAGCCAAACTCAGCATGTAAATGCAATGCCTTCCCCCCAGCGTGGGACATGACACCCGGGGATGAGCCTCCCTGGCAACGAGGGACCACTATCAACTACCAACTGATGATGCAACTGGAAAATGACCTTATACGGAAGGTTCAATGCGGATCAGCAGAATATCCATGTCTACATAAAATACCATGACTTTAAAATGCTGTTTGACCTAAAGTAAGGGGGAAATGGAAAGGAGAAATGAGTTTATATGGCTACGAGTTTCTAAAAAAGAGTCTGGAGGCTGGCAGAAGGTTTGCCCTCATGCACAACTGAGCAGAGTCAGAGAGACAGATAAAGCAGATACAACCCCCAGATATTGGTTCCTTTGAGGGCTAAAGAGACCCATGGGAGTTATGGTCATGGCCGATGGGGTTAACTACCAGGGCAGATGGCCCCTCTTTGGAAATGGTGCTTATGTGTGATGAATCTGGACTCAGATGGGATCTCCCTTCATAAGACTTTCATGCTAATGTGCTGGAGGTGCAGTTAATGTTGGGGTTTAAGATATATTTAGGGGATTTGAATCTCTGGACTGACAATGTGATAGCCAGATCCTGAGCCTCAACAGACTCCAGCACCTACAATCTGATTTATTGGACTTACCACACTCAGCTAAGATGGAGGTGAAGAAGGACAACCACCACACCATGGAGCCTAGAGTGATTACAACTGAAAATGGGAGGATTGCATCCAGCATCCAGGTGGAATCTGAGCCTCCTCTTGACATAAAGGTGCAATGGACACAACCAATCCAGTGTCCACATAGAAGAGGTGGCATTGGATTGGGAAAAGTGGACATAATGGACAAAGGGTATGGGGAAAGGCAGGAAGAGATGAGAGGTGGAGGCGTCTTCGGGACATGGAGCTGCCCTGGATGGTGCTTCAGAGGTAATCACCGGACATTGTAAATCCTCACAGGGCCTACATGATGGAATAGAGGAGAGTATGGGCCATGATGTGAACCAATGTATATGAGGTGCAGAGGTGCCCAAAGATGTACTTACCAAATCCAATGGATGTGTCATGATGATGGGAACGAGTGTTGTTGGGGGGGGGAGGGGGGGAGAGGGGGGGTGGGGCTGAATGGGACCTCACATATATATTTTTAATGTAATATTATTACAAAGTCAATAAAAAATAAAAAAATTTAAAAAAAAATAAAAAAATTAAAAAAAATTAAAAAAAAAAAAAAAATGAAAGGCTGGAAAAAGATATTCTATGCAAATAGTTACCACAAACAAACAAACAAACAAAAAAAGCTGGAGTAGACCAAATAAATGTTAAATAACAGTATTATAGTATATGAACAATAATTATACAGTGCAACTTACAAATCGTTCCTGTGATCAGTATTCTGTAATTTTTTAATACAAAATAAACACCTTGTTTTTAATTGAGGAGGGCTGGAGAAGAGATATATTTTTAGACACTTCATTTTTCTTTAACCTTTTCTTATTCATACTCTTTAATTAAAATAATCTATCTGGATAAATAATGATTTAGCATGACTACTGTTGAACAAGATTTTGAGTTTTTCTGCCTCATAAAATTATGAGTTGGCAAATTGTTATCTGCTGTCATTCACTCAAATAAGATGTGAAGAAATCCCAAATAGGAATTTGATTATCTACAAAGAATTATGGCCAAAATGGAAATTAAATAGCTAAACAAATAATTTCTTTCTTTCTTAGAGATTATTATGTCCAATAGTTAAAGCTGTAATATAAAATTAGAATTACGCTATAGTTAATTTTTATTATATTTGAATTATTATTTACCTTTATAAATAGTTGTTGCTATGCTATTTTTTTATAATTGGTTATATTAAATCTAACCTGGTCTTCCACTTTCTTTCAAAATGTATAATTTCCTTCTATCTATTTTTCTATTTATCTTACAATTTTCTAATAAAGGACTTTTTAATAGCTTTTTAAAAAAGCCATTGATTATATACTTTGGATAGAGCATATGGTATGTAATATATCACAATAAAACTGAATAATAAACAAATAATTGTGCAAGAATAGGCAGAAAGAGCAACTATGTACAGCAGGGGAGAGAGATTGAAAAGTGAGAAATTTTCTTATATTGTTTGTTTTTTGTTTATTATTATTGAAATCATGAAAATGCTTTCATAATCATTGAAGTCATGAACATACTACTATGTAATTATACCAATACCATTGATTGCACACTCGACTTTGGATAAATTGTATGCTTTATTAATATGTATCAATAAAACCTGTTTAAAAATAAATTCATTGATCTAAAAAAAAAAAAAAAAAAAGAAAATAAGAAAGCACTTGAACAGATAAACAAGACCAAGAGCTGGTTTTTTGAGAAGATTAACAAAATTGACAAACCTTTAGCAACACTAACAAAGAAAAAAAGAGAGAAGATGCAAATACACAAAATAAGAAATGAGAAAGGCGATATCACCACTGACCCCACAGAAATAAAGACTATCATAAGAGGATATTTTGAAAAACTATATTCCAACAAAAATGACAATCTAGAGGAAATGGACAAATTCCTAGAAACACATAAACAGCCCATATTGACAAAAGAAGAAATTGATGATCTTAACAAACCAATCACAAGCAGAGAGATAGAATCAGTTATTAAAAATCTCCCAACTAAGAAGAGCCCAGGGCCAGATGGCTTCACAGGTGAATTCTATAAAACATTCCGGAAAGAACTGACACCAATCCTGCTGAAACTATTCCAAACCATCGAAACAGAAAGAACATTACCCAACTCCTTCTATGATGCCAACATTACCCTACTACCAAAGCCAAACAAAGACATCACAAGAAAGGAAAATTACAGACCAATTTCTCTAATGAACCTAGACGCAAAAATACTTAACAAAATACTTGCTAATCGTATTCAACAACACATTAAACGAATTATACACCACGACCAAGTGGGATTCATCCCAGGTATGCAAGGATGGTTCAACATAAGAAAATCAATCAACGTAATACACCATATAAACAGATTGAAGGAAAAAAATCACATGATTATATCTATTGATGCAGAAAAAGCATTTGACAAAATACAGCACCCTTTCTTGATAAAAACACTCCAAATGATTGGAATACAAGGAAATTTTTTGAACATGATAAAGAGTATATATGAAAAACCTAAAGCCAATATTGTTTACAATGGAGAAATCCTAGACTCCTTCCCTCTAAACTCAGGAACAAGACAAGGATGCCCACTGTCGCCGCTCCTATTTAACATTGTCTTAGAAGTACTTGCTCGAGCACTGAGGCAAGAACCAGAAATAAAAGGCATTCAAATTGGAAAGGAAGAAGTCAAAATTTCATTATTTGCAGATGACATGATCCTATACATAGAAAACCCTGAGAGATCTACAACGAAGATTCTAGAACTCATAAATGAGTTTAGTAAAGTCGCAGGTTATAAGATCAATGCGCAAAAATCAGTAGCATTTCTGTACAACAATAATGAGCAAGATCAGGAGGAAATCAAGAAACAAATACCATTCACAATAGTAAATAAAAAAATCAAATACTTAGGAATAAATTTAACTAAAGAGGTAAAGAACTTATACACTGAGAACTATACAAGATTGTTCAAGGAAATCAAAGAAGACCTAAATAAATGGAAGACTATTCCTTGTTCATGGATAGGAAGACTGAACATTATTAAGATGTCTATCCTACCAAAATTGATCTACACATTCAATGCAATCCCAATAAAAATCAATGCAGCCTTCTTTAAGGAACTAGAAAAACTAACTATGAAATTTATTTGGAAAGGAAAGAGACCCCGAATAGCCAAAGACATACTGAAAAAGAAAAACGAAATTGGAGGAATCACACTACCTGACTTCAAAACATACTATAAAGCTACGGTGGTGAAAACAGCATGGTATTGGCATAAGGAGAGACATATAGACCAATGGAATCGAATTGAAAGCTCTGATATAGAACCTCACATATACAACCACATAATATTCGATAAAGCCACCAAACCCTCTCAACTGGGAGAGAGTGGCCTATTCAACAAATGGTGTCTGGAGAACTGGATAGCCATATGTAGAAGAATGAAAGAGGATTACCATCTCACACCTTATACAAAGATCAACTCAAGATGGATCAAAGACCTAAATATAAGAGCCAAGACCATAAAAACCTTAGAAAGCAGTGTAGGGAAACATCTACAGGACCTTGTAATAGGTAATGGATTTATGAATATCTCACCAAAAGCACGAGCAGCAAAAGAACTAATAGATAAATGGGACTTCCTCAAAATTAAAGCCTTCTGCACCTCAAAGGAGTTTGTCAAGAAAGTAAAAAGGGAGCCCACACAGTGGGAGAAAATATTTGGCAATCATATATCTGATAAGAAACTTATAACTTGCATATATAAAGAACTCCTACATCTTGAAAATAAAAAGATAAACAATCCATTTAAAAAATGGGAAAAAGACTTAAACAGACACTTCTCCGAAGAAGAAATACAAATGGCAAGAAAGCACATGAAAAAATGTTCCAAATCTCTAGTTATCAGGGAAATGCAAATCAAAACCACAATGAGATACCATCTTACACCCATAAGATTGGCAGCTATGAAAAAAACAGAAGAATACAAGTGCTGGAGAGGATGTGAAGGAAGGGGAACACTCATCCACTGCTGGTGGGAATGCAGAAGGATCCAACCGTTCTGGAGGACAGTATGGCGGTTTCTCAAAAAACTAGCCATAGATTTGCCATATGACCCAGCAATACCACTGCTGGGAATATACCCAGCAGAACTGAAAACAAGAACACAAACCAATATATGTACACCAATGTTCATAGCAGCATTGTTCACTATTGCCAAAAGTTGGAATCAACCCAAATGCCCATCAACAGACGAGTGGATCAATAAAATGTGGTATATACACACAATGGAATACTACTCGGCTGTAAGAACAAACACACTACAAACACATGTGATAACATGGATGAATCTTGAGAACCTTATGTTGAGTGAAGCAACCCAGACATTGAAGGACAAATACTACATGACCTCAATGATATGAAATAAACAAGCTGCCCTAGATAGCAAGAGACTGAACGATAGGCTTGCAGGAAATCGGAGGGTGGAGGAAGGATATGAGCCGATGTCTGCAGGGGTGGAATTTAAGACGAGATGGTGGTAAGTATGAACACAAAGAAGAGATAAAAGGGGGGCAAGGGGTTGCCTTTGCTTGGGGCTTTGCGGGTTTGAGGGTGGCTGGGGAGGGACGGGTGGGTAACGTTGCCCAAAAGTGGGGGGAGGGAGGGGTAGCATACGAACCAGGAGAGGGTCAGGTGTTGGTGGAGAGTAAAATGCCAAGAAAATCATATCAAAATATAATAAAGAGGGTTACCTGTTTAGAATGCTCGGAGGGGAGGGTCTGATGCAGGAAGGGCTCCTGGGGAATGTCTAAATGCTCATTCTGCCAGAGTGGGTGACACCATGGGGTAGAAACCCAAGTAGTGAGAGTGGGGGTGGACCCACATCCTGGGGAGGACTAATGCCATCCAATAGAGGGAACTGTATCCCTCGAGAGAAAGGGTGGCTCCCAGGGCATTGGGGCAGTTGAGCAAGTTAGGCCCTGAACACTATTCCATCTATCTCTGGAAGTGGCTCCTCAGGAAACGGAGGTTGGTTATCACTGAGGGCACCAAGGTGGAAGGGAAAATGGACGTTAAATGTGTGGAACCAAAGTAAATGGGGGGTAAGAGAGGAGTTTCTTGAGAGTACACAAGGATGGATATAAAACATGTAATATTACACCATAACATATAGGAGATGACAGACTGATAATGTAAACCATAATGTAAAACATAGGATAACTAAAAATGTAAAGAACTGTGTATCCTAAAGTATGCACCATAATGTAAACACAGATGTCACCTTGTTAGAAAGCTAATGTCTCAGACTCTGTACATCACTTTAAGTAAATATGATATGAATAGGGCGTAAGAGTATCACTGTGGAAGGGAAAAGGTTTTCTGGTGGATGTGTGGGAGTGCTGTATATTATATATATACATTGCTGTGGTCTAGGACTCCTGTGAAGAAAAGCTGAATAATTAGGGGGGGGGGGGGGGGAAAGAAAAAAAAGAAAAAAATAGGATGTGGAATTTTTTCAAGTCAACATTCTTTATCTAAGTTCTTTATCTAACTTTATCCAAGTTCTTTATCTATCCTTTAAACTCATCGCTATATGCCATTCCCTAGTAAGGGACCATGACATTATATTGGGCTTCAAATTTCGGGGAGTTCTGGATCACAGAGTGTTTCAACAATGGCAATGGAGGGATACTGGTATGGGATACCAATGACAGGTGATATATGACTGACAGGGAGCGGTACAGAACATATGTCCAGGGTGCATGGCAATGTTTGGATATACTCATAGTGGCAACAATTAAAAACCACAGTAGGGGGGGTACTGGGTTCCTGGCCAGTGGTGCTCTGTCGTGGTCCCTAGGGGAGCAGCGACAGTCTCCCAGGTACAGTGGTGGGGACCGGGAGGGAGTGAGGGTTCAACAGTGAGCCCCTGATACTAATGACTATGCTTGTGAGCTGATAAACCCAAAATAATAACAAGGCCTAGAGCAACTTTGTGCCTGGGAATTTCCTTCTGTCAGCCTTCATGTTACTCAAATGTGGCCAGTCTCGAAGCCAAACTCAGCATGTAAATGCAATGCCTTCCCCCCAGCATGGGACATGACACCCGGGGATGAGCCTCCCTGGCAACGAGGGACCACTATCAACTACCAACTGATGATGCAACTGGAAAATGACCTTATACGGAAGGTTCAATGCGGATCAGCAGAATATCCATGTCTACATAAAATACCATGACTTTAAAATGCTGTTTGACCTAAAGTAAGGGGGAAATGGAAAGGAGAAATGAGTTTATATGGCTACGAGTTTCTAAAAAAGAGTCTGGAGGCTGGCAGAAGGTTTGCCCTCATGCACAACTGAGCAGAGTCAGAGAGACAGATAAAGCAGATACAACCCCCAGATATTGGTTCCTTGGAGGGCTAAAGAGACCCATGGGAGTTATGGTCATGGCCGATGGGGTTAACTACCAGGGCAGATGGCCCCTCTTTGGAAATGGTGTTTATGTGTGATGAATCTGGACTCAGATGGGATCTCCCTTCATAAGACTTTCATGCTAATGTGCTGGAGGTGCAGTTAATGTTGGGGTTTAAGATATATTTAGGGGATTTGAATCTCTGGACTGACAATGTGATAGCCAGATCCTGAGCCTCAACAGACTCCAGCACCTACAATCTGATTTATTGGACTTACCACACTCAGCTAAGATGGAGGTGAAGAAGGACAACCACCACACCATGGAGCCTAGAGTGATTACAACTGAAAATGGGAGGATTGCATCCAGCATCCAGGTGGAATCTGAGCCTCCTCTTGACATAAAGGTGCAATGGACACAACCAATCCAGTGTCCACATAGAAGAGCTGGCATTGGATTGGGAAAAGTGGACATAATGGACAAAGGGTATGGGGAAAGGCAGGAAGAGATGAGAGGTGGAGGCGTCTTCGGGACATGGAGCTGCCCTGGATGGTGCTTCAGAGGTAATCACCGGACATTGTAAATCCTCACAGGGCCTACATGATGGAATAGAGGAGAGTATGGGCCATGATGTGAACCAATGTATATGAGGTGCAGAGGTGCCCAAAGATGTACTTACCAAATCCAATGGATGTGTCATGATGATGGGAACGAGTGTTGTTGGGGGGGGGGAGAGGGGGGGTGGGGGGGTGGGGTTGAATGGGACCTCACATATATATTTTTAATGTAATATTATTACAAAGTCAATAAAAAATTAAAAAATTAAAAAAAAAACAAAAAAAAAAACTTAGTCTCAGTTATATATACCACATATACTTTTTTTTAAAAAATATTTTACCATTCTTTGTGATGGTTAGGCTAATGTGGCAAATCGGCCAGGTAATTGTGCCCAGTTGTTTGGTCAAACAAGCATTGCGCTCAATGTGGTACAAGAACATTTATGGACTTTAGTCACCGATGAGTTTCCTGTGCAGATGGCTGATTACATCTGCATCAACCAGGGAGGTTGCTGTCAGCAATGAGTGCCGATTGATCCAATCAGTTGAATGCCTTAGAAGGGGAAGTGATTTCAGCATTCAGAAAGAATTTCCCAGTTCATCTTTGGACAGCCACCATCTCCTAGAAACACATCAAGGACCTTCATTGGATTTTCATGGAGTCCCTGGCTTGCAGCTTGCCTGCGGAACCTGGATTTGTGTATCCCCACAGTCACATGAGAGACTCTTTTAAAATCACATGCTATTGACAGATATCTCCTGCTGATTCTGTTTCTCTAGAGAACCCTGACTAAAACATTCTTTATGCATTCATTTTCCCTCTTGTATAACCCAAGCCCTGTGCCAAAATTTGGTGGTAGAACTGATCTTAAACAAGGGAAATTTTTTTACAAAGTTTATAGTCCAATGGCAAAGGTAGATAATTATGCAAGCAATGATGTATTAAAGTAAAAAAGGATAAGTTGTCAAGGAAATGCATAAGTAACTAAAGTGGTAAAGAAAAAACACTTTAGAGGAAGTATTGATTAAGCTTAAACCTAAGGAATGAGTAAGGGGGAAGGTGGGAAATAATTGAGCTACTATATTATATGAAGGTAAAGAGAGTAAGGAAAGAAAATTTCATCCTAAGAAACTGAAAAGATTTCAACCTAGAGCATGAAGGGTGAGAAGGTTAGTGACTGAAGTTCAGGCGCAGGCCAGGTTGTGAATGACATTCTGAGCTGTGTACAGCAATTTGGAGTTTTAAGTAGGAACCTTGGAAGCCTGTGAAGGATTACAAGCAGGTCTATGACACGATCATATTGTCCTCTTATGAGAGTAGTAACTGAAAAAAGAGAGGAGTAAGACAGGAGGTTAGGCAACAAAGCAGGAGGCATCCATCCAAATAAGAAGTGATAATAGTCTGGTCGAGGATGGTGAGAGTGAAGATGAGTAAAGCATAATTTGATTGGATATTGGCAAAGCACACAGGATCCTTACACTTGGTTTGGGAGCAACGATGTTAGAGACTATTTGTGTCAAAAATGAATCCATTTGGCACTGTCGTTTACTTCACTCGAAAGGATTTGAAAGACCAGTGACTAGCTATGGTCATAAGAAAGCCGAATAGAATCTGAGCCTCCTCTTGACATAGAGGTGCAATGGACACAACCAATCCAATGTCCACAGAGAAAAGGTGGCATTGGAGTGGGAAAAGTGGACATGGTGGCTAACGGGTATGGGGAATGGCAGGAAGAGACGAGATGTGGAGGCGTCTTTGGGACTTGGAGCTGCCCTGGATGGTGCTTCAGGGGCAATCACCAGACATTGTAAATCCTCACAGGGCCCACTGGATGGAATGGGGGAGAGTATGGGCCATGATGTGGACCATTGACCATGAGGTGCAGAGGTGCCCAGAGATGTACTTACCAAATGCAATGGATGTATTATGATGATGGGAATGAGTGTTGCTGGGGGGGGAGTGGTGGGGTGGGGGTGGTGGGGTTGAATGGGTCCTCATATATATTTTTTTAATGTAATATTTTTACAAAATCAATTTAAAAAAATAATAAAATGCAATTTAAATTCTAAAAGAAAAAAGAAGGTCTTGTCCTCAGGATAGGTGTCTGAACTGGAGATAAGGACATGGGCAAGCCTTCAATAAATAAATGGTAACAGTTGATGTTTAAGGGTGAATGGTTGTGAGAAAACAGAATTGACTTTGTCCAAACTCTAGATTATGAAATTTAAAGCCAGTGATTTTTGACCCCACCAGATCCAATGCTGAATGTCTATAATGAATATTTTTATCATGTCCCCTTATTATCCACAAATGGTATAACATAAATCATAGATAATAAAGCCAACCAGCTCACATAAAAATAATCTAATATTATAACTATATTCTAGAGGAGAATAAAAGGGAAGAGTTCTGTAATGTTTAAATATGCAAGATCATATAAGAGAATAATATGGAAGGTTTCACATGTTTACACTTGTGTAGGATAATGAAAACAGCGACAGCAGTGAATGCTCGTTTCGACAGTGAACAAAAGTATACTTGATGAGGCATGCTCTATAAATGATTCAAATGCCACAAATGAGTTTGCCATTAGGGACATGAACTCCCAAAATGGTGAGGCACTATAGGTAAAATTCTGAATTATACTACATACACCCTTCCTCGAGTTCCACCATAGTTCCAGTCTTGGGAAGGTCAGGATATATGAAAACTAGGCAAAAACAAAAATAATTTGTTTATATTTAACACAGAGTTGGATTCAGGGACCAGTAATTTATAATTAGGTTTTGTTTGCTACCACCCCTTATCTTACTTGTGTGCCAGGCAAGATATTTGAATGTTATAAAGAACCCAAGAAAACTCTTCACTCTGCCAGTCTCTGCCTAAGTTTTGAAGAACGTCTAGTATCTGAATAGCCCTTTAATATTGCTACTAGCCCCACACCTCAAATGTTTTGACAATTAAAAATGCAGAATTTCTAGAATATTACATAAGGAGAAAAAAACTCATCAGTGATTTAGGAATAAAAAAAATAGAAGAACAGAGCCTGCTAAGGAAACAGAGAACAAATAGCCATTGAGTAAGGAGGGAAAAAAATCCTAAATTTAGAAAGACCATCTCATTCCTTATCTTATTTAACTGCTAAGCAGCATTTTAACAGTGCGACATTTGGCAACATGTTAATCACTGGGTTGCTGCTGAGAGCAGTTCTAAGGGAGTCTTCTGGAAGTAAGGCTTGATTGGGGGAGTGAAGAATCATAGTGCAAATGGAAACTACAGTGATTTGCCAGATTCAGGGAGAGGTTTATTCATTTTTTCTGTTTTGTTAGCCAATTTATTTTGTGCTTTAGGGATGAGAAAGTCTTAAGCATGGAAAATGTTTAACAGGAGGAAGGTGTCAGTGAAGAGAGAGTGGTTCAGTAAGCAGGAGAAGGTTAAATAGTTTCCCCCTGAGATATGGCAAGTGAGAAGTTGGAAGTGCTGGGATCAAAAAGAAAGAGACAGGAAATAGAACTGAAATGGAAGTAGTTGCCGTGAATAATGGGAAAAGGTGCGCAGGGAAATGTACTTCAACCACAGAGGGGTGGACTATGCAAAATTTCACTCAGAATTTATTGTAGGATTTGTATGTTGAATGTTGTCACTAAGTGTTCTGAAAACATATGGTTCTAAAGAAGCAGTATGAAAGAATGTTTCTCAACAACTTCAAGGAAAAGATTATTTAATTCCACAAAAAGGGGTGAAAGCTGTAGAAGAACATAGGCTATAGCCAAGCAGTATTTCCCCAGTTAAAAACATAAACTGACAAAATGCTACTTATTTTAAAGCAAGAAGTTAGTATCTGCTTTAAACATACTGAGTATATTCAGTATATTCAGTCAGATGATAATTCACTTATAAGGAAGATTTGGTTCTTGTATGTGTTTGTACCTGCCCCTGAAGATTGTTTTTAAGATTCTCTCCAAAAGGAAAGGAAAATAAGTAAACACAAAGCATATTTAAACAAGTCAAATTATAAGCAAGTTTGATGAATTCCTCACAAAGTTAACCAAAGGACTACATTATGTTTGCAAAAGACTCTATAATGTTAATAAAAATTTAAGCCCACCCCTCTCCCTCTCTAAGTAAACATTCCCACTGAAATAGTATCAGCAGCACAGAGTCTACCTCTCTGTTCCGATGTGTAAGTCAAGATGAGGGAGAGAATTACACCCCAGTAATCCCAAAAGGATTATTATTACAAAATTTATGAAATAACTCAGTAATTTAACTTGTCACTTCTTTTTTGGAAAGCTGAAGAGCTGGATTTTAAAACTTTACTCTGCCTTTAGTGGCACTTAGGGATTTGTAGCTGTGGCAAATTGAATTCAACAAGTATTTAAAACATCTGCTTGGTGATGTGGGGACATTAAGATGACAAGCTTTGAAGAAGTTCGCCATCTAGCTCTGGAAAAAACTTGTGTGTATGTAGCTGTAACAGAAAACAAGAATCATAGCATACTGGTTGAAAACATCAATTCTTGAGTCAAATCTAGGATTTAACTCTGATCTCATGATTTATTAACTGTGTAACTGTGTTTACTCTTCTAGGTTTCAGTTTTCCTTGTTTATACATCTGGAAAGCTACAAAGTCCATATATCATTGTGTATGAAGCATGAAGCAGGTAACAAAAGAGAAGCTATTGTTAAGTGATAAGGAGGTAAACTCTGACCAAAATGTGGTGAGGTAAAGAGGTAAAGTCATTTACCTTCTCCAAACTCCTCTCTTATTTCAGTCCATGTTCAAAATCCAAGGTCATCTTCAAAGATAAAACTTACAAAAAATTAAAAATAATATGTCACCATCACCACATCAAAAACTTTTCCCCTTCAAGAAGGTCATTCTGCAGAGAGAAGCTTTCCATTTTGGGAGCTATGTATATTAGATTTTATTATCAGAAAATCCCTCACCTCTAAATATCTAAATTGCATCAGCTATAATCTTATTACTCTGAATTTACTTAGAATCAAAAACCAAATTCCATCTTTAGGGCTTCTAACATTGCCATGACAAATAACTTGAAAATAACAATAATGTTCCTCTAATCTTAGTGACCCTCTTACACTGGCTTTTTTTTGTGTGTGTTAATGACCCAACATGAAACTGGTTCAGATAAAATGCACCCTAAAAATATATTCACCACTTCAGCAAACATTTCAAATCAATCTGCCCTGATTCAAAACACCAACATAAAGAGAAAAGTATAATTTCATTTAACCACTTATCAAACAACCCTGAGTATATCTTAAGTATGTCTTACAGCTCATCTAATTTTATTGAGGTTTTTGTAAAACTTAAGCAACTTGTAGCAAATCAAGGATGACTCACTAAATATTGTTCTATACTCTCATAGTCAATATCAAGAAAAACATAAATTTTCTGGGTGTTTAGAGTTAAATTGAGATAATGTATGGCTAATGGATCTATTATATATTTTTTAAATTATCTTCAAAATACTTTCTGAAGACAGACATAATCCTCGTTTTACATATGAGGAATGTACCCAAGATCAGAGAGGCAATTAATGACATGGAGTTAACCTAGGTCTGATTCCAAATCTTTCAGTCTTTATACTTCACTTCAATCTCTCTCAAAGTCAGGAAAAACAGGGAATTGCCAGTACAGATATTTCTTTGCCAGAAGCCTAGCAAGGGCAGAACTCACTCTTCCTTCAGGCTACCCTCCTTCAAGTCCCTCTCATCTAGTATTTATGTAAACCCACCACCAGAATCAGGGTAAAAAACAATGCCTTTGCAGCTAATAATAGCAAACACAACCACCGTTGCTTTTATATGTGGAAGCAAAGATATATCTATAATAAATTTAGAAAATTGAAGAATAGAATGCACTCTATGACCTTAATTTTGCAAAAATGATGGTGTGTATATGTATATACATGGGGAAAATCTAAAAAAAATTTAACTGTTTTCATGGATGAATGAAATTAGAATGGGGATCTTTACTTTTTTACTCCATACCAGTCAAACATTTTTAAATTGTTCCACTAGGAATGTATGTCACTGGTATAATAAAGGAAAAATTAATTGAGAGATATCTTTGGTATAAAAGGAGAGTGATTATCTTTTGAGGGATGAGAGATTGGAGTACTGATTAAGGAGGGTCAGCAAGAGTGCTTGTGGGGGTAAGATTAATATTTTAATGTTTGCTGTGAGTGGTGGTTACAAAGCTCCTTATGTAATAACAATCTTAATTTCTACCTCTTTGTTTTATATCATTTTTATGTATATTTTAGGTTACAACAAAAATGCTTTAAAAAGGAGTCATCAAAACCAATTGCAAGCATGGCATGATTAAATATCATTCCCAATTTTACCCAGTGTTAATTATTAACTCTGACACATACTCTCAAAAATGTCTTAGTTTGAACAATAAATTACATTACTCTCCTCCAAATAAACTATTACAGTGTAGTATTTTAATAAATGAAAGGAACCTTAGAAAAGTCCCCTTAGGCAGCCCAATGGTTCCCAAAATGGCACTCAGAGAGCATTTTGAACTGTATGGTAGAGTTTTGGGTTGTCCCAATGCCTAGAAGCACTACTTGCATTTAGAAGACTGTAGGCAAGGATGTTCCTCTTTTTACAATGTGTGGCTTAGAACTGAACAATAAAGAATGACCTCACTTTCATTTTATTAAAGAGTCAAAATGTTAAATGATTTCTCTAAGAACACATGCTAAAAAATGACAGATCCCGTGACTAACACTTAGGGCTCATGCCTCACCCATCAGTTTTCAAAGGCACCATTATATAAACATCTCCTTCCACCATCTTTTATTCCCTTCACTCTTCATTTTTCTCTTTCCTTCCTCACTTGACTTTCAAACTAAAAATGTATTTTCTTAACTAGATACAATTGACAGTGCCATTCAACTTTAACTTAGAATGCAATTTAGTGTCAGAAAACAGAATTGTTCATTAGTCAACTACAGTAAGTGATATGGGGTAAATCATTCTGAAATTCAGATTAAAGACATAAAATCTCACATCTTCTAACCCTTCTCTTCCCTGTCCAGGTGTTTCTCTTTCACCACTCTGCCAAGTTCATTTGCTTATTCCCCAGGATGCATGATGCAGCATCTGTAGTGGCTTCACTGAGATTTATTTAGGGAGATTTTCATTAAAATAGCAACTGAATTGACTCAATAAAACGTTGCTTATCCTAATAAAGCTCTTAAGAGCTTTTCAAATTTGCATTTAATAGTCTTTAGTGTCATTGTGGCATTAATATTCTGTGCCCAAAGAGCAATAAAAAACTTTAAACTCTCTATTTAATAGAGATAGCTTCATAACCCTCCATTTTCATTTGACTAGTCTCTTAATATACCTTAAATGGAATCACTGACTTAGGCAGAATAAATCTGGGACTCCTTATAATCTTTTGGGGCTCCCTATATTTCCCAGTCCTCGATAATAATGCAGGTATATTGGCTTAGCCCTACATTGTGTATCTTCAGAATTTCTTTAAGAAGAAATTATCTCTAATTTTCTTGGTCTTCTCATGCTATTGGGACTGAGATAGGAAGAAAGCAAAGGGAAATGAAGGTGGAGATGTAAACTCAAAGCAGATAGTGCTTGCCACTTGTGGAGGGATCCTTCATTTGAGAATTTAAGATTCATGGGAGACCCAGATTTACTGCTGCAAATCCATGGCCGATAAACCATATGCCTGGATAAATTGTGGAAGGAAATAAAGAACTGAACATGAATGTAAAGAAGTGTAAGTGAACAAAGCACTTAAGAATTCAGTACGAAAAGTTTGAGTACATGAAGACTTTCTGGTGCTTGCCTTCTCCCTCCTTTATTTCTCCTCCCCTTCCCCTCTCTTCCGTTCCCCCTCCCCTCCCCTTTGTCCTTCCCTCCCCTCCCTCTCCCTCTCCCTCTGTGTGCATCAGAAGATTCTACTTTGATAGGAACAAGTAAAAAGGAGAGAAAAACTGGAAGTTGTTTTCAATGTAGATTTCAGATAAATAAACACTGGGAAAAAAAACTCTAATAAAGGTACTGTGTAGTCATTTTCTGTCAACTGGGAGGTATGAGAATAAGCTAACAAACATGAGTCCTGGCTGTAGGAGACAAGAGATTCACATGTGAAAGCGTGTTAACCACTCCCACCCCAAGTCATTCTCACAAATCAAATCCCAAAGAGAGTGTCCTTTTTCTGGTATCTAAAGACAATCTGTTGGAAGAGTCATTTTTATTTTTCCATCTACTTTAAGATCCATTTTGAAAAAAAACATTGGGGTTGAGGAAATAGTGTGGCTGTGGTAGACTGAATCGTGTGCCCCAATGAAAGACACATGCTTAATAGTAATGTGTGCCTGTGTGTTTAGACTTAAGTATAAATATGACCTTTGAAGACGTTATTTCTAGTTGAGATGTAACCCAGTGTAATCAGGATGGGTCTTAATCCAGATTACTGGAGCCCTTTATAAATAGGAGGAATTTGGACACAACTTTTCAGAGAAAGCGACAGAGAGTAGCAGAAGCTGGAAGTCAGCAGAAACCAAGAGCCAACACAAGGGAGTGAGAGATGGCCACATCACAGGAGGCAGATTTGCAATCCAAGGACCCCCAAGGACTGCAGAAAGACAGCACCAGAACACTTTAGAATACTGTGGGGATAAAGCATTTCCTCCAATTTGTCATAGCAGATGGCAAACTAAGACAGTGAGGATCAAAGAGAGATCTGCAAGTGAAATGGCACTGGTGGACTATCCAGATTTTCCAAGAATGTGTGTGCTGTGTTGCAACAGTAGTTCTTTTCATACCTTTCTGGGCTGCACTTTAACTTTCAGAGTCTCAGATTTCCTTAGCGCTCAAGGACAATCTCAGTAATTTACAGATGTCTAATGGAAGTAGAAACGGAGACATAGGAAACCATATCCAACACATCACCAAATGCCTTTATCATAAAAATAGACCCAGAATCTTTAAAAAAAAAAAAGTAAACTCAAAAGAAAACTAAAATAAGGAAGATGAATACATCAAAATTATTAAAAAGCAAATTAGAATACATGAAAAGACCCCAAAAAATGAAGAAGGAGAAGGAGGGGTAAAGGAGGAAGTGAAGAAGAAATAAGAGGAGGAGAAAGAAGAGTAGAAGGAGACAGTCAATGGAGTTAGACACTGCAAAAACTGTCTTAGTGGCAAAAAGAGGAAAAATAGACAAGCATAATTGCACAATGCACTTATAAATTGAGCACAAAAGAGCAGGATCTTAAAATGCAAGCATTCACTCAGATAAAAGATCCTTGATAAAGGGAAATCAAGGTCTAGCCTGGGGATCCCACAATGGAGAGAAAAAAACACAACAGTCCTTTAGGCAAAAAGCAGAAACCAATTTGAAAATGGAAGAATTAAAAAAGGAATTTTTAAAAAATATTTGAAAAATGGATGAAATGATTTAATTATATCCAAAAGAACATATATTAGCAAATTTAAACAATGCAAGATTAAACCTGAATCCATCAATCCTTTAAAATATGGACTTGCACAGCCAATGACTTCCATATCAAAAGATACAGGCTGTTTTGCTAATGGCATTAACCAGATCTTCATGGAATTCTATACATGTAGGATAAATGGAAAAGCATCCAGCTCATTCTCTGGAGCTAGTATACATTTGACAGCAAACTTAAACAAGAACAGTACAAGAAAAAGAATCCTAGAGTAATCTTACATAGATTAGACAAAGACAGAGAGGCCTTTCAAATCAGTAAGAAAAGAATGAATCAGAGTCAGAGGTTTCTGGCTCTTCATATAAACAAAGATAAAATTAAATCCCCAATTCTTACATGTAGACCGTGTGTGGTAAATTACTTTTTAGTATCTTTTCTTTGGAGATTGAACAAATACTGCAGGATTTTTTAAACCAATATATGTGTCCTATTACATTATTTTCCCACATGGAAATATCATGAAAAAACAAAGATAATTATAGCCAAGGTGATCAACATATCTTATGTAATGACATACTATAATATGTTGTTTTGCTTTTTTTTTTTAAGTGCCTATAACAAAATCTAAGACAGGGGTTCTTAACCTTTCTTGTTCCATCAACCCCTTTGCCAGTCAGGTGAAAACCACAGACCCCTTACTAAATCCACTGTATTAGTCAGCCAAAAGGGGTGGTAATGTAAAGTACCAGAACTCTCTTGGCTTTTATAAAGGGTATTTATTTGGGGTAGAAGCTCACAGTCACAAGGCCCTAAAGAGTCCAACTCAAGGTTCCATATAAGATACTTTCTCACTCAAAGTCTGTTGCCACGTGTTGACGCAAGATGGTGGGCAACGTCTATGAGGGTTCATCCTTTCTCATCCCTCTTAAGGCTCTGTGGGTCCAGCTTCTTCTGGTCTTACTGTAGACTGGTTTAAAGCTTGTCTCCCTCCCTGGGCTCATTTCTTCCCAGGCTCAGCTGCTCTGGTCTCTTCACAAGGTGGACTGTCAGGTGAATGGCTCAACTCTCCCTAGGGCTCCAGAATCAAAACCAAGTTCTCTCCTCTGCCTTGTCTTTTTCTACGTATCTGCTTCTGTGTGAAAATCTGTTTTATCAGCCTAATAAGGGGCTGTGAGTCAATGCTGAGTCATTTCTAATGAAGTGATTGAATCAGAGCTCTAATCTTAATCTAATCAGACATGTCACCTGAATCTAATACAATCAAAGGGTTATCATGCACAGAGGAACTGACCAATTTACAAACATAATCTCTCTTTTTGGAACTCATAAATAATTTCAAACTGCCACATCCATACTATACTGTATATTATTTAATTAATATAGCATACCCACACCAGCATATCCCCAAAGGATAATGTTTTTTTTGAATTTCAATTCAAGTTTACAGACCCTTGGCTAAGAACCCCTAATCTAAGGTATTTCATTGTCAACATACCAGTATAGAGTATTTGTTTACTTTGCCCAAACTCTTGTCACCTATTTTGAAGAAGTAATTGTCTTTTAATAAATGCTTTCAGGTCTGGATTATGAATAGTCTTTAATTAGAGAATAATCTTTTTTTCTTTTAAGGAGTAAAGAGAAGGAAGCCATAAACAATCACTAAGATAAACAGATACTTATGTAGGGCCCTTAATTCATCTCACACAGTGAATATTAGAAGTGTGCTTCAGTGCAAAGGGAAAAGAAAGATTTTTTCCATTGAAACAAAAGCTGTCTCAATTTAGATGAATATATATTAATGCAGAGTCAGGCAGCTTCAGTTCCCTAACCTAACTAGCTACAGAATGAACATGGGAATAAATAACAAACAAACAAACAGAAAATAGAAGTCTAGCTTTTCATTTCAATTCCCACACCAGCCCTGTTCTTTGAAATATCAAAGCATACTTCAGTTATATTTTTAAAGAGAGAAATAATGGAAACCCTTTTTCAGTCAGGGTTTTC
The DNA here is from genome assembly GCF_030445035.2 of Dasypus novemcinctus. Lineage (NCBI taxonomy): Eukaryota > Metazoa > Chordata > Mammalia > Cingulata > Dasypodidae > Dasypus > Dasypus novemcinctus. Next base: position 143,917,631 of record NC_080676.1, read on the forward strand.
CAGAGAGAACCAAGAAGATATGTACGCATGTGTTTTAGTGTTTCTGTGCTAGTGTAAATATTATGTGATTTATTATAGGAGTTAGTTCACATGATCATGGGAATGGGCAAGGTTGAGGCGTGACCATGGGGATGGACAAGGTCAAAGTCCATAGGGCAGGGAAGCGGACTTGGTCCAGTGATTAGGGCATCTGTCTACTACATGGGAAGACCGAGGTTCAAACCCTGGGCCTCCTTGACCCATGTGGAGCTGGCCTATGTGCAGCACTGATGGACACAAGGAGTGCCGTGCCACGCAGGGGTGTCCCTGCGTAGGGGAGCCCCACAGGCAAGGAGTGCGCCCCATAAGGACAGCTGCCCAGCGCGAAAGAAAGTTCAGCCTGCCCAGGAGTGGTGCCACACACATGGCGAGCTGACACAACAAGATGACGCAACAAAAAGAAACACAGATTCCCGTGCCTCTGACAACAACAGAAGTGGAGAAAGAAGAACATGCAGCAAATAAACACAGAGAACAGACAACTGGGGCGGGGGGGAAGGGGAGAGAAACAAAATAAATAAATAAATCTTAAAAAAAAAAAGAAGTCTTAAAAAAAAAGTCCATAAGGCAGGCAACTAGTTGGGAACTCGGATGAAGATTTTGATGTATCCCCAGGAGAAGCTGGTCAACTGAAGTAGACTTTCTGACTTTCTGACTGCTGAAATCATCACTTTTCCTTTTAAGGCCTTCAGCTGATTGGATGATTGTAGATATAATCAGCTTTTGATGTAGTCAATTGAATGATGATTTAATTTCACAAAATACTCTCTGTAGTCACAATCAGGTCAGGGTTTGCTTGACCAAAGAACTAGACACAATAACTTAGTTAAGTTGACACATGAACTAAACCATTACACCTGGAATGAGAATAATAATAAAACGTATACATAAATAGAATGGCACGTAAAACATACGTTAAAAAATAAAATAAATATGTATAAATAATTGCATCTGCTTTGACTAATCTCACCTGTGATGGAGATGATCTGAATATAAAGTTTAATAGAAAATCCAAATAATTATCTGGACTTTGCCTACAGTAATCAATTTAACCAATCAAAGTAGTATATATGTTTGTGTGTGTGATTGTTCTTATTTTATTTTAACTGAAGTGCATAATAGCAGTAACTACCCAAGAATCATCTTTCCTCACCAGGGACATCCTTTGGATGAGAATGGAATCTATATGATTTGCAAAAAATAAAGCAGCATAGAAGACTTATTCATAATAGGCTAAGTGTGATGTGAGCAAATAAACTAAAAAGTAATAGAAATGATGGACATTTAACAAACTTGAGCATTTCAGACAGTAGAGATTTTTTTGTTTCAGTTTTAAAGGAGACACTATTTGAAAAGAAAGGCTTTTACAGAGATAATCCCAGAGCTATAATTTCTGCGGATAGATGAACATTCTTACGTAAAACAAGTTAAATTGCTATCATTGATTTTAGTATGTCTTATCTTATATGTATATCTAATTCATACCTGATAATATAGGAAATGCTCCCTAAAGTTTAGCATTTAAAAAAAGAAAAAAAAAAAAACCTCTAAGGAAAATTGTGTAAGTAGATGTCAATATAGAGCATCACTTTAGTTAATAGCTACTTATGCTTTTACTCTGAAATTTATTATTTTCTTAATTCTGCATTGTGGGTGGAATTGATATTACTTTTTTAGAAGGAAATCTAAGAGTAATTTCATCCTACCGGAAGTTCTCAGTGTTACTCTCTAAGTGTAACAATCCTTTCATTTAGACTTGAAAGTTGCATTCAATATTTCTATGTAGCTGAAAAGTCATTTTGCCAAAAAGTCCAGAAAATGGCAAAAAAATAATTTGTTATCTCATTCAGCTTAAGGACAAACTTCTAAAATTAATTTTTGACTGTCTTAGTTTCCTAGGCTGCTCAAGCAAATACTGTGAAATGGGTCAGTTTAAACAATGGGAATTTATATGCACAGGGTTTGAGACAGGGAAAAAGTCCAAAACAAGGTATCATCAAAGGAATGCTTTCTTCCTGAAGACTATGGCATTCTGGGGTTGGCTGCTGGTGATCTTTGTTTTTTAGCTTGTCACGTGGCAAGGCACATAGCTGTGTCTCCTGGCCTCTCTCTTCTTTTTCGGGTTCCATTGTTGCTCAGTTTTTTGCTTCCCTGGCTTTCTTGCTCTCTGTCTGAATTTCACTCTGTTTATAAAAGACTCCAGTAATAGGATTGCTTTAGCTTACCTAAAGCTACCAAGGCAATATATCAGAATGGGTTGGCTTTTACAATGGGGGTTTACTAACTTAAAAGCGTACAGTTCTAAGGTTGACAAAATGTCCAAATCAAGACTTCATCAGGCTATGCTTTTCTTCCCAAGGACCAGCTGCTGGTGATCCTGAATTCTTCCCATGCAGCAGACCACAATGATGTCATCTGCCGATCTCTGCCTTCTCCTTCAGGCTCCATGGTTTTCAGTTTCTTGATCTCATGATATTCTCTCTCTCATTTTCCTCTCTGTCCTTGCAGCCCCCTCTTTTTATATTACTCCAGTTATAAAGGACTCCGGTAAGATGATTAAGATCCTCCCTGGGTCATGCCCTATTGAAGTGGTCCAATCAAAAGGAAGGTCCCTTAACTGAATCTAATCAAAAGGTCCCATCCACAATAAGTTTTATATGCCTAGGAATAAATCAATCCAAGAACATAATTTTCTGAGATCCACAAAAAATTCAAACCACCACAAGGATTAAGACCCATGCTGATTGGGCTGGGCCATGCTTTTGCTGAAGAAATGTCAACCAAAGTTCCTCCTGCAATGGATTCACACCTAAAGGAATGGATTAGATTTAAGAACATGTTTCTCTGGGGAACATACAGCTTCAAACCACCATAGTGGCAAATAATGGCTTGTGTTAGAGTTCTTTTTGTGCTCTTATTTCTTCTCTACTAATCTCCAACCGCCTTAAAGGGGATACATGTTAGTGTATATTACAGTTTTTAACAGGGAACTTTGCACACAGATGATGTTCCACTAATGTCTATTCCTTTGTCGAACTAAGTTCAAGTAAGAGGTCAGGGACTGTGCTTTCTCAGCATTTTCATTTTCCACATAATTCAGCAGTATTGTGGCTGCCTTAAATATGTAACAATAATGTTCTTGAATTAATAATTAAATGCAATCTATTGACATAAAGTATATGAATGGGTATGCAAGCAATTAAGAGTTGCAGACAGAGGCAGAAGAATCCCCTCTCCAATAGAAAATGGTGAAGGTATCTAGTCCCCTCCACCTAGCTTTTTACTTCCTTCTCATTTCTTTGCTATGTTTTAATAAGCATTAAGATTCTTGGTTTATTTCCAAGTAATGAATTGGTTCTTCTCTCTTCAACGTAGTGTTTGTAGTTAACATCCTTTTAGCTAAAAGAACTCCTGACTATTTGGGAAGGACGTCATGAATAATTAAGTCATCTTGAGACAGAAATCTCAGAAGTGTTTTTCTTTGCGAGACCAACCCTGCTTGTGGGTGATCCTTGAATTAATTCTGCTACTATAGATTTGATGGTTTTTGTTTTTAAGTGTCCAGGGAACCTTCTAGTTCAGTAAATTCAAATCCCCATTTTGTTGATCTCCTCCATGCCATATAATTTCTACTTTTTTTCTTAGAATTCCTGGGTATTCAAGCATAATTCTCTGAACTGCTCTCTGAACTATAGCCTGCTTGACTGGACCAGGAGGTCTTGCCTAGCTTTTACAGTTACTTCCCTTAGGAAAGCAAAACATGTTCTTTTCTATTTTTAGTCACCAGCTATAGTCTCACATTGAATACACTGATAAATACAAAAATTAATGCCAAACCACTTTCCTAGAATTTCCCAGTGCTTTGTCCCACCCATGCAATTGTCTTTCCTCATCTGAAAGAGTCTGGAAGAATAAAATTTATGTTCACTATGAGTTTTTGGTGACTGCACATTAGACAAAGCTTATCCCTGCTAAGTACTCACACCAGGGTCTATCAGTTTTCGCCAGTCCCAGCAACCTTTATAGTCAGGGTAATAGTCTTTTTTGTCGCCAGACTCACCTTACTTCTGACAATTTGAATTTTGTTCTCTTGGCCTCATTATTATTTAAAGTAAAGTTCAAAGAAAATTATTGTCAGGACAAATAAAAGAACTCAGGCTGTACTGAAGCTAACTATCCAACCCCTACCCCACCCTGCCATTTTGACCTTCTGTTTAGCTCTTCTATTGTCTTTGCATTTATGCCTGAAATGATTAATTCAAAGTTTCAGAACACTAAAATATTGGAAGAGCTCTGTAATAAATATCCAAAGACTTAGTATTTTTCCCCAATTGACTTTTTTTAAAAGATGTTTCCCCAAATTACAAATGACCTGATTAATTATTTTGTTCCATATTTAGATGAAAGAAAGTTTTCATTCACATTAAAGATTATTTAAATGTTATATTAAAACAAACACAGAAGTGAGAAAAATACCTTAGCAATGTTAGTAAAACATTTCCTGAAGAATCCAGAAAAGGCTAACTCTGCAGTAATGTACTAAGTTGATATTCTTTACAGGTGTCTGCTCACTTGAAGTTTTTTTTTTTTTAAAGATTTTATTTCTCTCCCCTTTCCCCCCACCCTGGTTGTCTGTTCTCTGTGTCCATTTGCTGCATCTTCTTTGTCCGCTTCTGATGTTGTCATCAGCATGGGAATCTGTGTTTCTTTTTTTTGTTGCATCATCTTGTTGTGTCAGCTCTCCGTGTGTGTGGCACCATTCCTGGGCAGGCTGCACTTTCTTTCAAGCTGGGCGGCTCTCCTTATGGGGCACACTCCTTGTGCGTGGGGCTCCCCTATGCGGGGGACACCCCTGCTTGTCAGGGCATTCCTTGTGTGCATCAGCACTGCGCATGGGCCTGCTCCAACGGGTCAAGGAGGCCCGGGGTTTAAACCGCGGACCTCCCATGTGGTAGATGGATGCCCTAACCACTGGGCCAAGTCCGCTGCCTGAAGTTTAGATACTTACTAAACTTCCCAATTAATGCACAACTTTTGAGTCTGGAAATAGAAATAAGCTCTGGACCCAGTTGTAAGCAGCCTACATTTCTCTAACAGATGCCTTTTCCAGAGGACTCTATTTCCCTGACAGAATTAGAGAAGGGAGGCCAAGTACAGACCAAGTAAAGTCTTGTCTAACTGGCACCATTAAGTGGTGGATTTTTCTCAACCTCCACTTAATTTTCATATTCTAATTTGCTTATCTGAATAAAACATTAATTAATATAATTGATTGAAAAAGTCTTTATGAATTTAATAAAACTAAACTCTTTTTGGTGTTTTATGTTCCAGACTCAAGTGGTCAATGATAAACAGTCCTATACTACTTAAATAGTCAATATATTTATAAAATTTGCAAGTAACTGATTTGGCAAACCCACTGTGAGGCACCAGTGATTACATAAAATATATTCGACAAGCCAACCTGGCACCTGCATGCCTGCCAAGATCATACCATCTGTTATGCTCATAGTTTGCACATAAGTGAAATTGACCTGGGCCATTCCTTCAGCAAGTTTGACCATTTACTGTCCAGTCAGTGATTTAGCCATAGGAGTTCATCTGGGCCAAAGACATGCAAGGTGGTAATGGGTCAAATGGTGGCCCACAAAACTATACCCACATCCAAATTCTTGGAAACTGTGAATATAACCTTTAGTGGAAAAAAAATTATTTGCAGATATAATTAATTTAAAGATCCCAAAATAAGATCATCCAGGATTTAGGGTGAGCCCTAAAAACAATGACAAGAGTCCTTATTTTTATTTTTTTATTTTATTTTATTTTATTTTTTAATTATCTTTTTTTAAGTTAATGGATCACACAAAATGTTACATTAAAAAATATAAAAGGTTCCCATGTACCCCACACATCCCCCCAGCCTGCTCCTCACATATCAACAACCTCTTTCATCATTGTGACACATTCATAGCATTTGGTGAATACATTTTAGAGCACTGCTGCACCACATGGGTAATAGTTTACATTGTAGTTTACACTCTCCCCCAGTATATTCAGTGGGTTATGGCAGGATATATAATGTTCAACATCAGTCCCTGCAATATCATTTAGGACAACTCCAAGTCCCAAAAATGCCCCTATGTCACATTTCTTCTTCCCTCTCCCTGTCCTCAGCAACTACCGTGGCCACTTTCTCCACATCAATGCTACAATTTCTTGCATTATTAGTCACAATAGTTCTATAGTAGAATACCAGTAAATCCATTCTAATCCATATTTTATTCCTCCATTCTGTAGACACTGCAATGGTGATGTCCACTCTACCTCTAGATCAAGAGGGAACTTAGATCCCATATGGTTGATAGATGCAATTCTCCTGCTTGGAGTTGTAGGCACTCTCGGTTTGCTGTTATGGTGTTTGACCATCTTCATCTCCCTGTTAGCTGACCTGAGTAAGTCCAATGAACAGAGAGTAGGAGTTGCAGCTCTGCTGAGTCTCAGGGCCCAACTGGCACATGGAGAGTCCAGAGATTCAAGTCTCCTGAGTATATACCAACCCTAGCACCAACCTCAGGTTCAGTAAAAGTGACAGAAGAGGCATGTGTAGAAAGGTCACATCTGAGTCCAACTCCATCACACTCAGGAACACAAATTCCAAATAGGACCCAAGGATATGGCACTGAGCTCCAGAGCCATCTGCCATGACCATAGAACCTGTGTGTCTCTGTAACCCTCAGGAGCACCAGTACCTGGGGTTGTATATACTTTGGCTGTCTCTGGGGTCCTGCTGAGGCATGCATAAGCATAAGACCTCCCGACTCTTTTTTGAAGACTCTTAGCCATGTGAACTCACTTGTCTTTACCATTTCCCCATTTTATTCAAAGTCAAAAAGCAGTTTTTAGCACATGATCCTACATGTAGGCTGAGATAGTCTGCTGATCTGAAATTACCCTTTTATTCAAGATCTATTTCTAGTTGCATCACCAGTTAGTGATTGGTGGTAATCCCTTGGCATCAGGGAGGCTCATCCTGGGAGTCACGTCCCACACTGGGGGGATGGTAATACATTTACATGCTGAGTTTGGTTTAGAGAGCGGCCACATTTGAGCAGCATGGAGGCTCTCAGGAGATAACTCTTAGGTGCCCTGCAGCTCTAGGTCTAGTTTGTATTTCAGGCACACAGGCTCATAAAGCATAGTCCTCATTATCAAGGGCTCATCATTGGAACATCCTTTGTCATTGGTCTTTGCGGTTGTACTTGGGGGATTGTTGTTGTTCCATTGGAGAATGTGACAGAGCACCCCTGGTTAGGAACTCAGCACTCCCTCAGTTGTCGTTTGTAACTGTAACTACTATGAAAACACCCAACATATATCAGAACATTTTTATGTACCCTATATACATGCCCTGGAGAACTCCCTCCCAACCATGTGCTCCCCTTCAATAACACCCCACATCAATGTTCCTCCCCTGCCATAGTTGAACCTCTCTGTGGTCCAAAACGTCTTAAAAAATGAACCCTAAAATATTGCCAAATTCAATTAATAGGAAAATGAAATATTCTGATGGGCTTAAAGATTAGAAATAGAAAACCTACTAATTTAGAAAAACTAAAATAAAGTAAAAATAAATTGGAGTAGTAAAAACTGAAAAATATTATAAAGCTTTGTTTTTGACATTTTGCCTTTCATCACTCTAATAGGCATTGCCCTGTATGTACAGTGGTGAGGCAATTTTTTTCATTTCTTCTTCAGTGTCTACATCTTTTCTTTTCTTTTTTTTTTTTTCCTAATTTTTAATTTTGTATTCAAAATATTTTAGATCACAGTAATTCACATATAAAATATAGGGGACTTCCATATATCCAACATCAAACCCTTTTCCCCCTGCCCCAGCAATGATCTTTTTACATGTTCATTTTATATTTGCTGCAGCTGATGTACAGATATTTAAACATAGCTACCAAACACGGTTCCATTTTGGTTTATATTTTAGTCTATACAATTTTCTAAATTTTTAGTTACCTTATGTTTTACGTTATGGTTTACATTTTAACCTATAGACATTTATACATTTTTGATGAAATTTAACATGCCCTATATCCATCATTGCATGATCTTGTGGAACGCTTCCATTGCCCCCCTCCCTACCCCACTTCCATCTATTCTATACCTCTCTCCTCCTCCCCTGAGGGCCCACAGCGACAATCAATCTTCACTACTTAAAGGACCAGATTCACAGATACTTGCAATAATGCTGACGGCTTGACATACTAGACTGCCCTAACCCACTGGGAGCTACCAATTCTCTTGAGAGACACAATTCTCTCTGTTTGAGAACATCAGGCCTCCCCAGGATGTGGGTACACCTTCACACTCATCGTATGGGTAAGAGTCCTTATGAGAGAGAAAAGAGAAGATACAGACAGAGAGTTGAAAGTCATGTAAAGATAAAGACAGAAATTGGATTGAAGCAGCCATAAACCAAGGAATACCAGAGCCACCAAAAACTGAATGAAGTAAGGAAGGATTCTCCCCTAGAATTTTTGGAGAGAACGCAGCCCTGCTGAAATCTGGGTTCTGGACTTCTAGCCTCCAGAACTGTGAAAGAATATATTTCTTTTTGCGTTAAGCCACCAAATGAGTGGAAATTTGTTACAACATAGCCCTAGGAAACTAATGCAAAGGTATAATCAGAAAAGTGCCTTACAAAAATAGCCCTCCTTAAACACTCAGCCCATCAGGGACTTTGGTGATTAAATTTTCCCAATAACCTTATTTTACTTTCCTAGGCTGTTTAAGCAAATACAATTAAATGGATTGGGTTAGACAATGGGAATTTATTTGCTTACAACTTTGAGGTTGAGAAATGTCTAAATCAAGACATCATCAAGGTAATGCTTTTTCCAAAAAAACTATGGTACTCTGGGGCTGTCTACCAGTGATCCTGGGTTCCTATGACATATGGCAAGACATATGGCTGTATCTTCAGGTCCTTTCTTCTTTTCTTAGGTTCTGTTTCAGCTTCTTGCTTCCTGCGGCTTTCTCTCCCTTTGTCTGAATTTAATTTTGCATATATAGGACTCTAGTAATAGGATTAATACCCATCTTGATTGAGGTTGAAGTTAATCATGTTTATTTCAACAAATAACCTCCCATGATAATTTCTGTTCTTTGGGAAAAAAGGTTGTTATAGAAACAATCATTCTAAAACAGCAATATGGGGGTTCTGCTGTGATAAAATTTATAGTCAGAGATAGCTAAATTTAATCACATCCAGTCATAATATGGCTTTCTTTGTTCTCTAGAGCAGGGCTCTGATATTGTAAAGAGGCATTCTTGGGAGCAAATACAAAGCTGCTCATTTGGAAAATCCTTCAATTTCCTATAGACACATGTATGCAGAGATGGGGTTACCTTCCATCCAAGTGAGAACACTAGTGAGTTTTCTCAGCTTCCACGAGAGTCCATTAAGAAGACTTCCCACAGATTATGTAAAGAATATCTATTAATTGAGTCTGATATCCCCTCAGAAAATTTAAAATGAAATGTTATTAAGAGAAATCATATTTTAGAAGATAATCAAATACTATTTATCTAAACTTTTTGCTTTTTTAAAAATGATTCAAGGATTTATTGTCATACATGAAAAACACACTGCTAATTGCATTAGCAAAAGATCAATGTAAAAACACTCCACAGCTGTCAATTTAAAAAATTTTGTCCCAGTGGTTCAAAGATCCAAAATTATATTAGTGACAGTCCGTAAGATGTATAAAACCTTTTGTCATGTGATATTTTACCCTCTATGATACCCTCTTTAATACCCAATGAACATTTGAACATCTCTATATACCCTATATGAATGCCCTGGAGAACTCCTGTTCATCCATGCATCCCCCATCAATGACACCCCACATCAGTGCTCCTATCCTGCCATAGTTGAACCCCTCTGTGATCCAAAACTTCTTCAAAAATGAAGTTTAATATATTGCCAAATTCAATAAATAGGAAAATGAAATAGTAATGATTGGTTTAAAGATTAGAAATAGAATACATAATAATTTGGAAAAACTAAAATAAAGTAAAATATAAATTGGGGAATTAAAAAAATGAAAATACCATAAAAATTTTTTTGACATTTTGCCTTTCCTCACTGTAATAGGTGTTGCACTGTATGTACATTGGCAAGGCAATCTCTTCCATTTCTTTCTCAGTGTCTACAACCTTTTTTTTTCCCCCAGGGTCCTCAGGATGAAGGAATAAGTTAGAGTGGACTTACTGATATTCTACTATTGAATTATTGTGACTCTAGCAACGGAAGAAATTATATCATTGATGTGATGACAGTGGCCACGGGAGTTGCTGAAGGCAGGGAAAGGTGTGATGTGGGCATTTTTGGGACTTGGAGTTGTCCTCAATGATATTGCAGGGATAGATGCAGGTTACTATATATCATGCCATAACCCACTGAATGGACTGGGAGATAGTGTAAACTACAACATAAAATATAATCCATGCTGTGTAGCAGTGCTCCAAAATGTACTCATTAAATGCAATGAATGTACCACACTAGTGAAAGAAGTTGTCATGTGGGAGGAGTGGGGAGTGTGGGGAGTGGGGTATATGGGCACCTCTTATATTTTTATTGTAACATTTTGTGTGATTTATGTATCTTTTTTAAAAGATAATAAAAATGTAAACTAGAAAAAAAGTGTAGGCTTTATAAGGTAAATTTAATTCAAATTTAATGAGCAGCAGGTTGCACTTGTTAGTTAACCATGACTTGACTAATTTGCATTTTATGTTTGTATCTTAGATTGCCAAGGCTGCTCTAACAAAGTACCACAAACTAGTTGGTTTAAGCAATAGGAATTGGTTGTTTTACTGAATTGGAGACTGTAGTCCAAAGTCAGGATATTGACATGATCATGCTTTTTCTGAAGTTTGTAGCATTTTGGTGGTAGCTTGCCAGCAATTAGGAATCTCTCTCCTATCTCTATCACATGGTCAAGCCTCCCACATCTGTCTCTTCCTACTGTGTTCAAACTTCTCGAGCTCATAAAGACTCCAGCCTCACTGGATGAAGTCCCATCCTGATTCAGTTTGGCCTCACCATAACTAACAACCTCTTCAAAGAAACAGTTTACAAATGAGTTCACATGACCAGGATTTAGGACTCAAACATTTCTTGGTGGGGGCCATGATTCATTCCACAACAACTTGGTTTTCAAAGCTATGGTTAGACAGTGAAAAAAAGCCATACAAAGAATTGTCCCGGATATATTGAAACTATTGAACATTCTGTTTTCTCATAAATAAAGCTCTCCGCAGTAAATATTTAGTAAAATTTAATAGCAAAATAGAGCACACTTTACTTGAAGAAATGTCTTGTTTACTTTTAAGGAATAATGAAAATTATGTTTTTCTTCATGTTTTCCTCATCTTATCTTGATCATAAAGAAGCCCAGATCTCAATGTAATGTTTAATTATACTTACTATTTTAGTGTACTTCCAGAGGACACTATAGCTATGTTCAAATGCTGACTCTGCCAACTGACAGCCGTATGTCTTGGGAAGGTCACTTAATCTCTCTGAGTCTCAGTTCCCCCATTTATAAAATGGGGTTAATAACAGTACTTACTTCATGAGTTTCTGTTAAGATTAAATCAGATAATACACATAAAATATGTGTATTATATATACATAACATTTTTATGCCTCCATTTTTGCTTTAACTGCTTTATTATAGTATCTTATTTTTTTTAAGCAGGTAGAATACAAATATAAATACTAAATATAGGAAGGGAATATTTGATGGTGAAAAGAACCTGAGCAGTTTAGAGAAATAAGTTATTAAATGAGGTTGCCATCTTAAAATGTCTGTGCATTGAATTTCTGAGCTTTCTTATGCTCCTTTTTGAATGCACAGAATTAATAGGTAGGTTAGAATAAAGGCAGACACAATGAGGCATTTGGGACATCATAAAGCAATGCCTGGTCACAACGGTGAAAAATTTAGCAATTTCCCCTTAAGGTAGAGATGGGAATTCCTCCTGCTGGGCAGTCACAGGGGTCCTATTTTCAGTGTGCCCTAAAGTACCGGTTCACGTCCCTTTGCTCCAGCATAAATCTCATTTTCTGCGGGAACTCACAGCATGGTCACTCTAAATGGAGGAGGCGCTTGCTCAAAAGACAAAGCAAAATTAGAGTGATCTGGAGAGAAATATCAAAAAAAGGTGTAATCATGATCAAGCCTTAGTTAATCTAAATGATGATGCATTTTGAATCAAAGATGAACACACATAGAGCATTCATGAATATTTGTAGATTACTGAAGAAAAGTCTCAGCAAAAACATTAGTGTGCAGCAATAGAAAGATTTATGGCATGAAAACTATCTTTTCTTTTATTTTAGAAAATGCAAACCTAAATCAAATCCTGCTGGAAGTAAGAAAAAGTTTGAGAAACTTCATTTTCAACTTTGTGTTCCTTTAATTCAACAAAGTGCCAAGAGCAAGATTCCAGCACTGTTTTATTAACATCATTTCTAACAATACGTCTAGTTTAAGAAAAAATAGAGTTGAATAAGTTAGAAATCCATCATGTTGAAACCTTCAAAGCTGGAATCTATAGGCATATGCAAATCTTTGCCTGCCAGGTAATTATTTCTCTTTTAGATATACTATCAATCAACTATACCTGCCAACTCCTTTCTTCTGTCATCCTATCTAATTCTTAACTCAGGAATTTTTGCATTGATTCATACACCTAGATTATGACTAGTTCTTGTAAGTTTACATATATGAAAAATAACTGATATTGAGCCCAAGAAAACTAATCCTATATCTCAATTTCGCCTAATATATAATCAGAAAAGGCCAGAGATTCCAAGTTCTATCCTCATTGAATCCTAACAGCAGAGATCCTCAACATGTCTTGTGTCTCATGGGTGAAAATAAAATGTAATAAGTTCTATCTGGTTGTATGGGTTAACTTTTTCCGTATAACAGTCATGATAACTGAGGTGAGGTGGGATAAGAAATCTTGCTTTGATAATCCTTCACTTAATTCAAAGGAAAAATGAAGAGTTCCACTGATTTTGTTCAATTATTCATGCAATGTATATTTAATAAGTGTGTATTACATGTTGGGTGCTTATCAGATCTACCTGATGGTCAGTGCCTTGCCCACTCCTACCAACATTGTTGAAAATATGTCTCACATAATAATAAATAGGTATGATAGAATTTTACTGATTTTTATGACAATCTAGAGTTTCTCTAATCATAGAAAAGAATTCCTGAGTGTGGTAGATTTAGCCAACCCACTGTATGGTATTAATTTTATCAACTGGGAAACTAAGACTTTGGGGAAAAGGGATTTGGCAGATATGATTAAGTCAAGGATTTTGAGATGGGGAGATTAAATCACAAAGATCCTCATAAACACAAGGAAGGAGATTTAGAGCCAAAACAGGCCCTGTGATCACTGAAGTAGAGAGAGATTGGAAGATGCTAAGCTGCTGGTTTTGAAGACGGAGAATGGGATCATGAACAAAGGAATGCAAGTGGTATTTAGAAGCTAGAAATGGCAAGGAAACAAGTTCTCCCCTAGAACCTCCAGGAAGAATGTCGCTCTGCTGGGACCTTGATTTTAGTCAATAAGATCTATTTTAAACTTCTGGTCTCCAGAAATGTAAGACAATAAGCTTATTTTAAGCCACTGAGTTAGTGGTAATTTATTACAACAGCCACAGAAATGAATATGCTGAATATATTTTAATTTACTATATTTGTATTCACATTTAGGTATGTGGTTCGAATAAGTATAACAAAGGCAGTACACAAATAGGAACAAACCTAATCAACCCCGGCTGAGTAAGAGCTCCTTTTTACCTGATCTGCTGAACACAATGTAATCCTATTGTGCAATCTCTTTTTGGTCCACTGGAGACTTCTTAAAGCACCTTAGGTATCCTTTCTTAAGGACATTTCCACTCCTTTCTCACCAAGGAATCTGTGAAATTGTTGATCACATATGGGTAAGGGAAATGTATAAATGCATTCATGTTTATCATGTGGTTCTTTGTTATCTCCAGTCCTCTTGAATTTCGAGCTTCTTTTATCAAGATGGAAAATCAGTCCAGATAATGAACAATAACAATTTATGTAGTGCTCACTGGATTGGGAGACCAGGGACTTAGATTCCAATTCCTGTTCTACCGCTAATTAGCTGTGTGACCTTGAGACAGTCTCTTGAGCACAGTTTTCTCTCTCATATATGGGAGTTGGAGTAGGTTCCCTGTCTGCCTTCTTTGTCACTTTTTCTTTAGTGTTTCAAGGCATGGGACTGTATAACACAATGAATCCTGTGGACGATGAACTATGGTTAACAGAACAAATGTGAGAATGTTCTCTCATGAACTCTAATAAATATCGAATACTAATACAGGGTGTTAATAATAGGGCAAGTTGGGAGAAAAATACACCAAATGTAAGATATGGACTATACTCAGTAGTAATATTTTGATGATACTTTTTCATCATTTGTAATAAATATTCCATAACAATGCAAAGTGTTGGTGGCGGGATGATGTATGAGAGCCCTGTATGTTATGCATGTTTGTTTTGTAAGTTCACACCTTATATTATACACTTATTGTTGATGTGTGTTCATATATGAATACCATACTTCAATAAAATTTTTCAATGAAAGAAAAAATCAACCCAGAGATAATTCTGCATCTCTGGATTTATTCAATATTCATAATTTTATTTCCAGGATTTCTTTTTTAAATGACTATATTTTTCTGATTTTCTGTGAATCATTATTTCATTGAAAGATTATTTATTGAGTACCTGCAATGTACCATCCTTTGTTCAGTGTGCAAAATTGAACAAAATTCTTGCCTATGCAGTTGACATCTAATAGGTCTGGGCAAATATGTGAGGCGATTTACACTCCCTCAATGTAATTCCAGTAAGTTTACCTGCTGGAACCACATCAAAAACCAAGAAATGGCTCCTTCTGTTTCACTGATGGGGAAAGAGGAGACATGGGTAGTGAGATGGGGAAAGAGGAGACATGGGTAGGAGACATGAGAGGTGAGGGAAGTGAGATAGAGAGTAGCTTGAGAGCAGAGGTGTTTAGTGACTCTACAGATTTGGGACACAAAAAAGAACAGTTTCCACATGGAGTGCTTTTTCAAAAAGTCTTCATTCATTACTACATATTCAATGATGATTTCCTCCGGTGCCTTGAAAAGCATCACTGTTGAATAATTCCATACCTGTGTATGCATTGTCCACAGTGGCTTCACCATGACTAAGGAAAATGAGCAAATAGGGGCTATCACAGCTCAAAGCACTTCTGGGCTCCAACCTGCAGCTTTTTGGCAATGAAAGTAACTTAGAATTGTGAATTGAAAACCTTACTTATGGATAAAAGGGAGTGCATTTGCAAGAATACAAATTAGGACTCCCCTCTGTGGAAGGCTTTTCACTTCTGAGCCTATCTTTCAAGGTCTATAGAAATTTTTATTAGATAATCTGTATATTATTCTGCCACCTCTCGTTATATAATTCTGTTGAGATTGGACATTTTGATATGTAATTTTAAACCTCTTGATTCTGGCCCTTATATCTAACATGTTTAATCACGCTTAGTAATGCGTGAATAGTTACATCAGTTCAGAGTTCTACTTTCTCATCTAAGCCACATGGAACAAAAGACCCTTTAACATGTACTATTCTCAGTGTTACACATATAGGCATAGCCAATTATATTTGTATTCCAAAATTATGTGTATGTATATAGAGCAGACTCCATATGGTTTATTTTCTTAGGTAATATAATTTCTTAGATCACATTTGTGAAAGACAAATATAAGAATTTCTTCATTTTTACCTGGCATATTATTTTTATACATTCTGTTTTACAAATTATAAAGGATTCCATCTCAGTTTCGTAGGATAATTTCTCGACTAACTGAAACCCTCTACGTTCCTGTATTAGTCTGCCAAAGGGGTGCCAATGGAAAGTTCAGAAATCTTTTGGCTTTTATAATCTGTTGGTTTTTTATTTATTTGGAGTAAACGCTTACGGTCCTAAGGCCATAGAAAATCCAACTCAAAGCAACCTAAGATGTGCTTTCTAACCAAAGTCAGCTGCCTCGTGTTGAAGCAGGATACAGGCAATCTCTGTCTTTTCTCCCCTTCCCCTCCAGACTTCCTCTTCCTCTTGAACTCCATGGGTCCAGCCTTTTGAGGCTTCATGCTTAGGTGGTCCTGTAGTCCTCTCTCCAGGCACAGGGCTTGTTTCTTTCCGGGACTTCTGTATCAGTCTTAGCCGTTCTGCTCTCTTCCCGATTTCAGCTGTAAGCTATCAGGCAAACTGGTTCATCCCTCCTCGGAGCTTCAGCTGCTTGCACCCTCTCCTTTCTGTCACATGGAGGCAGGATAGAATAGGGACCTAAGGAGGAAGGACAGAAAACCCAATGAGTTACACAAACACCACCTGGAAGAAAATCCTGAGGCACAGCCTTCAGCCAGCTAACTCGCACAGACAAGTTGACACAAACAAGTTATCAGAAGACAGCTCGCAGCTCCCACCCAGCAATGGTGTTATCCGAATGTAACTTGCAATATTCTCACACAGCAGACAGAAAGAAAAACAGAAAGGGCCCCACCGTCACTACACACATACTTTCACAAACACCTCACACCAACTCAGGGCTCAAGGACAGTGGGCAGAAGCCCATTACCACCAGACAGAATCCCTTAGAAGACAAACCACCCAACGAATTTTCCCCCTTTGTCCTAAATATCCCAAACAGCATAAAACCTAACCCCCAATGATAGCCAATAAAACCAGAAACCCCTAGAGAGGGGATGCATGTCTCTCACCCTGTAGCATGCACGTACCCATGTCTCGGGTCACATACTATCTTTTTCCTAATTTCTTAATGAACTCTTTAGTCCTTTGCCTACCCAATGGCAGTCCTATGCCTACCCTTTATGTGACATAGCTAAGAACCTGGATACTGGCTCCAATAACAACATGGCAGTATCAAAAATGACAGCTCTCTCTTCTTGGACATCTGTGTGAGGGCCCATTTACAGCAGACCCAGCAAGGGAGTGGGGATTCAACCTGAGTCATACCCTATTATTGTGGCCAAATTTTAAAAAGCCCTGAAGTGGGGCAGATGTAGCTCAGCATTTGAGTACCTGCCTCCCAAGCACAAGGTCCCAGGTTCAAGCAATCTTAACAGGTAATCTAATCAAAGAAGTCTCTTCAACTGAATTTAGTACAAGCAAAGGTAATCATACCCAGAGGAATAGATTAGTTTACAAGTATACTTTCTCTTTTTGGGATTCATAAATAATCTCAAATTGCCATTTTATTTCGCTCCACTTATGAGATTTCTCCCAAACATACACACACATACATACACATATACACACCCTCATGAATATACACATACACACACTCATATACACACATATTTATACACAAATATACACAAACATACACACAAATGCACATAAACACATACATACATTCATATGCACACATATTTATACACAAACATAGTCAAGCATGCACACAAATGCACATATAAAAACCTTACTAAAAACAAACAAATCCTGCCATAAAATTCTAGGAGTCAGCACATATTTCACTTCAGTTCATCATCTCCATAAATATACTAGTGTGTATTGAGAAAATTCATAAGAAGATTCTTGTAGCAGTTTGATATTATTGATGAATTCCAAAAAGAAATATTGGATTATGTTTGTAAACTGGTCTTTTCCTCTGGGCATATTAGGTTATATTGGATTCAGAAGTTTACTTGATTACTTAATCAAGTGAACCTCTTGTGTCAGTAGGGCAGAGTACCTGCCCCTTTGTGGGTGGGGACTCGCAGATAAAAGGCATGACAAAAGACAGAGTTGAGTGTTTTTAATGTTGGAATTTTGATGTTGGAGTTTGATGCTGAAGTCTTAAACTCGAGAGACAGAGCTGTTTGCCTGATAGTCTTAAACTGACCCTGTGGAGAGAGGCAAAGCCTAGAGAGCCTCATAGTCTACAGCTGCCCTTGTGGAGAAAACAGAGGAGCTGAGTCCAGAGGAACCCAGGAAGTCTGAACCCTCGTGGACATCGGCAGCCATCTTGCTCCAACATATGAAAATAAACTTTGGTGAGGGAAGTAATTTCTGCTTTATGGCCTGGTATCTGTAAGCTCCTACCCCAAATAAATACCCTTTATAAAAACAAACCAATTTCTGGTATTTTGCATCAGCACCCCTTTGGGTGACTAATGCAGTCCTCAATCACAAAATGAAAAAAAATCAAATGTATTTTATAAACTATATCTACTAAGTTAGAAAAATAAGATAAGAAGCTCTGTAGTGTTTTTCAGATAGAGTCAAAACAAAAAAAATTATGACTAATATTCAATCTGAAAACTCAAGTAACATAATATTTTGATTCCCAAACACTCCAGCATAAAACTTGAAATATATAAAATGCATATAAATTTGTATATTAATATTAAAATACATGCAATTTAAAATAGAAATAAAACATTTGTTCAGAAGCACATTTTAGCAATAAGAGGCTGCAACTATAAAAACAATTCTAGTCAAATCACCAGTTAATATATTATTAAACAACAGGCACTTTTTCTATAACTGAGTGTTGTCAAGATTCATATTTTTCAGACTTCAGGCTGAGAATGATTTTGAATGACTGTTAAGAAGCTGTAGTGAAGCTTCATAGAATATTCTATAAGTTATTCACCATTTGGACATGATCATGAATATATTTATTATCACATTTTCATGATCTCTAAAAAAATGTTTTCAACACACCTTGAAAGATCTTAAATGAACCATTTGATAAAAGCCACATTCCAAACTACAGTTCTGTGGATGGTGGATGGTCTTTCTGTAGCTGAAATATCGTTGGGCATTAAAAAAGATCTACCTGAAAAATTATAGATTGGCATATTATTTTCAATCAGCAATTTTTCCTGAAAAATTCTCACTGGACAGTTTATGATGCACAGTCATTTTGGTGGATTCTGTTAGGAAGATAGATAAGTTATTGCTCCAAGAAAAACACACCAAAGGAGAATTTTGTGTAACTGTAGCAAACCCAGGGTGGAATGTATATTATTACAATAACTAAGTATTAGTGGGAACAAGAAAGATATATTTGTTTTAAATGAATTTTATTTTCTATTCTACTAAAATACAATAAAAATTAAAATGCATATGCTACCAACATAAGACTATTTAAATAAATAAGATGAATTCTATAAATTAGAAACATTTGAAACTATTTTATCCCACCTATGACCATATTCATATTTTACTGCAAAAAAGCAAATAAAATACCATTTATTTACCAAAAATGGTGCTGTAGATTATCTGTCATTCAGGCATTGAATTTTCAAAAATGTGACTCTGCCTCTCTTTTTAAATCAATAAATTTGAGACTTTCAGAATGGCGCACTCAGGTTTATGAGGAATATGACATCCCCTGAATGAATGAATGAAGAATTTTGATATCAGAAGCTTGTCAAATTTAAATAGCTCCTCACTTATAACTCCTGGCCCAGTTCCAGCACTAGAAGGTGAGTTCTTACCAGTACATGCTGATAAACTGTTTGCTTGATGCCTCTAGGTAAAACTCACAAATAATTTTTTTTCATCTTTAAGGCTGCAAAAAAAAATTTTATATCTCTCCTTTAAGTCCCATCCACTCTGAACTGCTCTCTGTGTCCATTCGCTGTGTTCTTCTGTGACCACATGACCACTCTATCCTTATCAGCAGCACCTGGAATCTGTGTTTCTTTTTGTTGCGTCATCTTGTTGTGTCAGCTCTCCGTGTGTGGGGCGCCATTCTTGGGCAGGCTGCACTTTCTTTCACGCTGGGCGGCTCTCCTTACGGGGTGCACTCCTTGGGCGTGGAGTTCCCCTACCCAGGGGACACCCCTGCGTGGCACGCACTCCTTGTGCGCATCAGCACTGCGCATGGGCCAGCTCCACATGGGTCAAGAAGGCCCGGGGTTTGAACCGTGGATCTCCCATGTGGTAGGCAGATGCCCTATCCATTGGGCCAAGTCTGCTTCCCTTATTTACTTTTTAATGATACATGGAAGTTTTAGCTTTCCTAGCCTATGGTTGGGAGAATGGTATATGAGTTGAGTGTGTTAGAAGAGACAGGGGAGGTGGTCATGCTGCATGTGACGTAACAGTGTACAGAGGATAACTGCCTAGACAGAAGATTTTGACAGAACAAAACAGAGTACTCAGAACAAGACTGTTAAGCAAAAGAGACAAGTACTCACTTAGGGTGGGTTTGTTGGACATGTGAGGATTCCCAGGCTATTCAAAATTGCCAAGGATAGGACCCCACTGTGACAGTTAATTTCACATCAACTTGGCTAGGGTGTCCTGTCCAGCTGTCTGGTCAAACATGGACTTACTTGTTACAATGAAGGTATTCCACAAATTGGATTCCCATCTCTGATCAACAAGGAAGAGTGCCCACCATAATGTGGGTGATGTCTTCATCCAATCACTTGGAGGGCTTAGAAGCCAGAACTGAGGGTTTCAGAAGTCAGAAGAGAATTTTTACCCAACTTCAATGTTAGCTTTTGCCCAAATTTCCATCTTACCCTGGGGAATTCAGAATAAGGACTTCAACATCACCTTCATCAAGTTTCCAACCTGCCACCTGACCTACAGAGTTTGGACTTGTCCGCCTCCATGGCTGCGTGTTGCATGAACTAATTGCTTATAATAAATCTCTTTTTATCTGTTCTGTTGGTTCTGTTTCTTTGGAGAACCCTGATTATTATACCCATAATGGGCAAGGAATTATCCTCATTAACAGGAAGATGCCATAGGCTGTGTCATATGTTAATTGCATCATAAAAGGAAGGGTGGACCCTAAAGGCATGAGAATTTAGGGATATTCAGGTTTCCTTATAAGAAGATGATTAGATAGGGAGATTGAAATTCAGGCAGTCATTTGTCCCCAGGGCTTTTCTACCCTTGCCAGTATTTCCAAGGAATATAAATATCAGAGATTCTTCTTGCTGGGATCATTTACTAAAGGGATATAGGGACCACTTACTTAATATATTAAATATTTTTACTTACTGACCAACATGGTAATCTGAAATATTATTTTTTATTTGTATTAAAAGACTATGAAAGTTGAAAATATTTTAAAGTGAACTACAAATTCAAAATTTTCAAATGGTACTTGATTTTTAGTTTTTATCTACCATGTTGTACTTCTTTGTTTTTTGTTTCCTTTCTCAAATTCAAGGAATTATTGTTGATTTGAACTCCCAGTGAAAGTGGCAGGCAGCTTAGCAAACATCATCCACTAGAGATAAGAAATTTCCTTTTCCTTAGAAAGAACTCTTATAACTGCATTCCATTCTGTGCCTTTTATTACTTTTTTAAGTCCCTGTTTTACTCTACAATCCAGCCTGTCAGTTTAGTTTCAGGTTCCAAATCCCTTTTTTCTTGACATTTTCAGTAGTTCATGGTTTCCTATCACTGCCAAGGAACATGATTGAAACAGAGGGTGTGGGAACAATAGAAGCCTGGGAATAAGTTGTTGATACCAAATCATGTTCTTATATATCAATGCAACAATAAAGAAGTATGTTTCTGGGAAGGCAGACTGTTACTCCTATTCAATCTTAAAGGGTGTTAAATCACCCAAGAGGCACTTATTTTGGGGGAAAAAACATAAAATACAATGAAGAGTTTTTCTTTGTTTACAGAGTCCTCCTCCAGCAAAGCACTGGTTAGATGTTGAAAAAGTATTTTAAAATTTGCAGAGAACACAGTCATCATGAAATGCACATACATGTATATGTACATTTATGTCATGTAATATTATAGTTTAAATTAGGTTTCATTAGATATTTTGGAAATGCTTAATGCTTAATAGCTTGACTAAAGTGAAGTGTAAAAATCATTTTGTATAACTGTTTAACTCCTCCTTCCCTTCTTCATGCAGCAAAGAGGGAATACCTTTTATTATACTGTAAGAAAATACAAGAATAAACGTAATTTAAAATCTGTATTTTTAGCACTTTAGGATCTGGTTTGATGACCTTTAGTTTCAAAGTGCTTATATTTCAATTTTTGCATGGTTAGGGTAAATAAGATGCAATTTTGTATCAATAGAGACATATTGTTTGCTTAGTATTGATTAAACTAATTAAAAGCAAATATAAATGAACTAAAAATGTTAACACATGTAGGTAGCAAAAAGTTGATCTTTGTACCAGACATTTCTCACCATGCCTTCCTGGCTGGCAGAGCTGCAGTGTAGATCACATGACAACCTTCTACCTTCCATCAGCCGTGCTTTCAGGGATCTTATACCATCCTGAGCACTGCCCCAAGCCAGTGTTAGTAGGCCCGTCACACTTGAGAGTAACTTATCTAAAAATAAAAGTGTAAATTTTTTTTTTGTCCATTGAAAGTTACACTGAGGACTCTTTGATTTAAAAAAAAAAATAGATATTTTTATAATGAATCCCATTCCCTGCCTCTACACAAGGCTTTGAGAGCAGTAAAACCTGGAGCTATGGCAACCATATTGCAACCAGGAGGGAACAAGCCAGAGGATAAAGCCAATGTGCTCTGGATGGGTGAGCCCTTGGTAATATTGCTAAACAGTTGAATTTACCAGTCCTGAAGTTCCCAAACATCTCATTATGTAAGATAATATATTCTAATTATGCTAATTGAGTCAGCCTTCTTTCCATTATTTGCAATGGAAAACAGTCTTAAAGAAACTAATAGATAAACAGATGATAGGTAGGTTAAATAAATAGACAATAAAGATGAATAGATGTTTTGTATTTATTCCTCATGACTTCAACCAAACAATATCTAACTATGAATTGTGCTTTACTTAAAACTGTGATTATGACTACTTACCAATTTTTTCAAGCAAAGATATCAAATTCAAATATACAGATAAATGGAAGCCCTATGTTAAAATTTATTCATAAACATATTTGTTAACCAAAAATGAAAAGAACCTTTTAGTGAAATGGATTACTCTGTGGACCACATTGATCTTTGGTAAGTACAGTTCAGAATAAATGTACTTCAGTGAAGTACTAACTATCCAGCTCCTATGTAATTTGTTTCTGTTATTGCTGTAATACTTATTTTTTTAAGTACAATATGTTTCAAAAGTGTCCTCTTCTTTTTGGAGTGTGTATAGTGCAGTTCTATATATCCACTAAAATCAAGTATAGGAAAAATATATGTAATTCAAAACTGTCTTAAGTGTATAGCTAAAATGACCAATTTTTTATTTTATTTATTAGACTTAAGTACATATTTTGAATGTTTTAATAGCTTAGCATCATCTTTTTAATTTTTTCTTGACAAAAATTATTTAAAAAAAGCAAATGAGGGATATTAATATGACCTGTGCATAAATTCAAACTTATTCTATATCCAAGTATGCCTAGTTCCCAGAAAGCTGATTGAGAGGTATAAGTTCTATAGGCTTTGGATATTCAGGGAAGTTGCAAACTATATGGGTTAATTCAAGCTTACCTGAAATGTGGGCGGTATGTGTTAGTTCAAGCTTACCTGAAATGCAGGGAATAAGTACTAATATGTTTACATCAACCACGGTCTAGAAACCAGGAGAGAGGAAAACCAGAAAATGAAAAAGAAAGCAAACCTTCTCACAGCAGCAATAGTTGAAAGAAGCAATCCTGTGTCAAGGAAAGTACACTGGGAAACCCCTGCCCCAAGGACAGGGTTCTGCCCCAGGGCAAAATCAGTGTACGTACTGCAAGGAGGAGGGCTACTGGAAGCAGGAGTGCCCCAACAGGCCACTCAACCCTGTCACCCCAAAAAACTCAGCCAAAGCATTAGCCAGGAAAGCAGAGCATTGCAAACTAAACCCTGACTTCACAAAAATTCAGAAGGAAAACCTGCAAATCAGCTCATCAGACTTGTGGGAACAGAAGACTCTGATGGAGGTTATTTGGACAGACCGGGCTCCTATTCTCTCAGCCTCACAGAGCCTATGGTCAGGGTCCAAATTGGGGGCCACACCATACATATGATGGTCAACACTGGGGCTCAACACTCTGTAATGACCAAGCCAGATGGGCCATTATCAAAAAGACAAGCCACTATCATAGGGGCAACTGGTAAAAGCACCCAGCAACCTTTCCTCCAAACCAGGACCTGTAACATTGGGGGTAAAGAAGTCCCTCACAAGTTCCTCTATCTCCCAGAATGCCCAGTCTCCCTCCTGGGCTGGGTCCTGCTGTCTAAACTACAGGTTCAAATTATTTTTAACACCATGGGGCAATCCACATTAACACTGGGACCACCAAACCCTCCTAAAATAGTGCTAACCCTCTCTTTGCAGGGGAAATGGAGACTGCTCTACCTCAGCAAAGCTGGCCAATCTATGGCCTCACAGCTCCTCTTCAAAGATATACCTGAAGTATGGACAGAGGGCAACCCAACAAGGATGGACACATAACATTCCTCCAAGTATTGTTGAAATAAAGCCCACAGCCAGCCCAGTGAGCATAAAGCAATATCCAGTTCCACATGAAGTGCAAGAAAAAAATCTGGCTACATATTCAGAGATTGCTGAATGAAGGCATACTAAAGCCATGCCAGTCTCCATGGAATACCCCACTCTTCCTGTTGTAGAATTTGAGAGAGGTTCAATTATTTGCGTATAGAGAGGCCAGGACTCAGGAATGATTTTGAGAAGGAAAAATGGTTTATTGATGGCCGGCTGGACTCAGGGAGCTTTCTGTTTCAATCCTGAGCCCCGAACAAGAACAAGATTTTTGAGTCCCTTTTATACAGAGAGAAAAGGCCAAATGGTCCTTTTGTTTCAGTTCTCAATAGGCTTGAATTAGCATATATTTCCACATCTTAGGTAAGCTTTTAGCATGGACCTCAGGCATTCTAGATAAGCTTTTAGCATATTTTGTTTGCATTTCCCCTGAATACTTAAAGTTTATAGACTTTGCATTGTTAAACTGTTTCCTGGGACTGGAGTCCTTGCCCTGGTCACCAAGGGCAGGACTGCAGCCTTTATCACCCCACACCCACAAGTCACAGATAGTTTAGGTTATCTCTGAAGAGACAAAGAGCCTCCCACCCATAGCCCACATCATTCTCAGTTAAAAAGGTTGAGTGGGATTACTGCGCAGTCCAGGACTTGTGAGCAGTCAACTCAGCAGTAACCCTACATTCAGCAGTCCCCAACCCTTAACTCTCCTCAGCTTGATACCCTCATTGGCAGTCTACTTTTCATGCCTGGATCTTAAAGATGCCTTCTGCATTTTGTTAGCACCCCAGAGTCAACCAATTTTCATCTTTACATGGGACAATCTGAGGTTTGGCAAAAAGCAACAGCTAACCTGGACACAGATCCCTCAGGGATTTAAAAATGCACCCACTATTTTTGGACAGGCTCTGTCCAGTGATCTCAAATTCTTTAAACAAGAAAGTCATAATTGTTTACTCCTCCAATATGTAGATGACCTCATCCTCAGAAGTAGCACCTACCAAGATTGTACAGCGGAACCGATGCTCTCTTTAACTATCTGCAACAAAAGGGGTATCAGGTGTCCAAGAAAAAAGCCCAAATCTGCCTACCTCAGGTCAAATGTCTAGGTTATAAAATAGCACAGGGGCTCTGTGAATTGGAACCTGAAAGAAAGGAGGCAATTTGTAGCCTCCCTGAAGCCAGAACTCACCAAAAGTTGCAAGAATTCCTTAGAGTGGCTGGATTCTGCTACATTTGGATCCCCAATTTTGGGATACTCACATGACCTTTATGTAAAGCCACAAAGGGGGAAGATTGTGATCCCCTGCTCCGAGAAAACTCACAGAAAGACACTTTCACTGCTCTCAAGCAGGCTCTGAAGGAAGCACCAAGCCTTGGGCTTCCAGATCTCAGTAAACTGTTCTACCTATATGTCCATAATCACCAGGGCATGGCAGTAGGAGTACTCACTCAATACCTGGGTTCCTGGCAAAGGCCTGTAGCCTACTATTCAAACAACTGGACACGGTAGCCCAGGGATGGCCCTCATGCCTGCAAGCTGTAGCAGCTGCAGCAACGCTAACACTAGAAGCCATAAAATTAACTCTTGGGCAGCTTATAATTGTTTGGGTCCCACATGCAGTAATTGCAATCTTAGAAGCCAAAGGAACACACTGGCTAACTAATGGCTCCTTGGTTAAATATCAAACCCTATTATGTGAAAATCCTGCTACCCAGCTACCCATTGAACTGGGGATTCCAAACCATAACTGCCTGGAAACATTGCAAGAAGTGTATTCCAGCCAGCCAGACCTCTAAACCCAGCCACTACCAAATCCCGACATTGAATTCTTCATGGAGGGAGTAGCTTTGTTCAGCGCAGTAACCAGTGAGCGGGATATGGTGTAGTAACCTCTGAAACTACAGTAGAGGCCAAGCACCTCCAGGATAACACATCAGCACAAAATGCCAAACTCATTGCCCTCACCCGAGCCCTACAACTTGTGGCTGGGGATAAGGTTAACATCTTCGCAGACTCCAAATATGCCTTCCTTACCCTGCACATGCATGGAGCCTTAAACAAACAAAAAGGATCATTAACTCAGGAGGAAAGAGTATTAAATATGGCACACAGATTCTGAAACTACTAGAAGCAGTTTGGGAGCCCATCAAAGTGGCAGTAATGCATGCAAGGGGCAAGCCACAGCCCCATCTCTCAAAGAAATTGGAGGGCAGATGCTGAAGCAAAAAGAGCAGCACGGAAAGGATCCCTATCTGAAAACCTGGCCATTGCCCTCATTCCTCAACCTCTTGATTATCAGAAACTTCAGTATACACTGCCTGCTCTCATCCTTCAGCCTCTGAATCACCCAGAACCACAATATACTCAAGCTGAGAGAGAGTGGATACTCTCTGAAAGCAGGACACAAGGAGAAAATGGATGGTGGACATTGCCCCATCACAGAATAGTCGTGCCTCAAATATTAGCCACAACCATAGTTCAAGACTACCACAAAAGCACACATTTGGGAAAAACCCATCTTAAAGAAGTGTTAGAAAGATACATCCCAAGTCTAGCCGCTATCACCCATGCCATGCCATATGCCAGTGGTGTGTAACATGTGCAAAGAATAACCTTTGTCAGGGACCCAGGGGAACCCCAGGAGTCCAAAGAATCAACAAGATGCCTCTCAAAGATCTAGTAGTTGATTTCACTGAAATACCATGATTTGGAATCTACAAATACCTCCTAGTCCTTGTTTGCACTTTTTCCAGTTGGGTAGAAGCCTTCCCTACTCAGACCAAAAAAGCTGAAGAAGTGGCCAAAGTTCTCCTCAGGGAAATCATTCCTCAATATGGGCTACCCCTCTCAATTGGCTCAGACAACAGACCCACCTTCATCCCCGAAATCATTCAGAAGATTGCCAAAGCACTGCGCATCCGATGGAAACTGCACACCACTACCATTCTCAAAGCTCAGGGAAAGTAGAGCAAATGAACCATACAATATAGACTTATATTGCCAAGATTTGCCAAGAAGCTGGGCTAACATAGGTGCAAGTACTCTCAAGTGCTCTCCTCCAAGTTTGGGCTAGCCCAAGTCAAAAGCTAAGCCTAACCCCTTATGAAATCCTCTTTGGGAGTCCCCCCCTCCCCTTAACCCAAAATATAGAAGGGGATCTCAGAGAAAGAGGAAACTTATCAAAAGCTCAGCAAAAGATCAGCTTAGGAAAAACCCACAAAACCTGCATCACTGGGTCTAAGAAAGTGCCCCCATTAGCTGAAGCAGCTCTATACACCTACAGAAGCCAGGAGATGCAGTCTGGGTCAAAGATTGGAAATCAGCTCCACTAACCCCTCAAGGGTGAAGACCCTATCTTGTTATTTTATCCACCTCCAGTGCAGTTAAAGTAGCTGAAACCCCATGGGCATGCCATAGCCAGGTCAAGCGAGCTACCCCAGAATCCTGGACTATATTCCAGATATTCACAACTCAACCAAATTCATCTTGCAAAAGAACAAAACAGCAAGCCCTGTTCCAGTCACACCTCGGAAGCTGCCTGGTCCACGCATCACTGAAGGTTGAGGATGGAACACCGAGCTCTGTCCAGTCACACCCTGGAAGCTGATTGGTCTATGCATAGCCAAAGGGTAGGAATCCAGTTTAATCCCAGTTACAATGCCCCTTCAGTTATTTTCCCTACTCCTAGCCCTGACTCTCCCCTGGTTGAAGTCGGCACCACAGAGTGTAATTCATGTATCCAAAAGTGCGAACGGGGGCCCGTGGCAATACCACATTAATATATCATAACCACCTGCCAGTTTCAAGGAATCTCCTATGGTGTTTATAACATATCTGGCCAAATAACCGACTATGACCCCAAGCCCCCAACAGTCTCCTATAAATAGTAATTAAGAGCATTTTATCAAAATGGGGAGCTACTTAACTCCACCCCAGTAACTAGCTGGAACCAACAAGTGTTCCTCCTATTTGATGCATGTCAAATTATAGACTCCAGGATACCATGGAACACCAAATGTGGAGGGCTCAGCTGGGAGCAGAAATTTACTCACAACAATAAGTATATGAAATGAAATGAAAATTGCAGCCCAAGGAGGGGGCTTCTGGTGCAAGTACATAGGTGCATTCTACTACCCCTACTGGTCCTGTGGCACCTGGGCCACCTGGAACACAGACACAACTAAACAAACAGCCATCCTCGCCAAGGATATCACCTGGCTAACTGTCCATGCAGTCAATGTAACCCCTTAAACCTCCCCATCCTTAACTCTGAATCCTGGCAGACTCAGGGAGTCCTAATGGGTCTCTGCATTGACAGTAAAGGAATAGATCCAGGCGCCTATATCTGGGTTGGGTATTGGAAACACCCACTCACAAGTAAAGCCCACTCTGTGTTCCACTCCTTCTATGAAGAAAAGGAAAAGCCCTATTCCATTCTGCAAGCAGCAAAAAACCTCTTTATAAACCTAACTAAAGTAGTAGGAGCAGCCTTAAATGTCTCCTTGTGCTATGTATGTGGACACATTAATATGGGAGACCAGTGGCCCTGGGAAACTAAAGAATAAAATTACAGCCAACCATATAAGGAAACTGGCCTCCCTGCTGTCTCCCAAGATAGTATGTGGATCTTGTAAACTTCAGTCATAGGAAAATATTGTGCTTCAAGGGCCTGCCTAAGCTCTTCTATATCTGTTGGAAACATAATATGTATGGAGGGGAAATTATACAACCAATACAATGGAGCCTTGGGGAGCACGGAATGAATCTGACCTCATTCTCATAGATCATACTTTCCTCAAATTAATCGTAGTGTGGAACTCCACTGCAAAGGGCCCCTTTACTGCCCCAAATGGTCTGTACTGGATTTGTGGAAAAGTCACATTCCAAGAACTTCCCTGAAACTGGTGTGGTACTTGTATGCTCAGTACAATAAAACCCTCCTTTTTCCTCACTGCCTTAGCAGAAGGGAAAGAGCTAAGCCAACCAGTATATCAAAACATAAGAGAAAAAAGGGCTGTCATTACCTGGGGAGGTGAAGAAAGACCCCCTGAACATATAATCCAGTACTATGGGCCAGCAACTTAGGCAGAGGATGGCATGTGGGCTTATTAAACCACTATCTATATGCTAACCAAATCCACTTACAAGCCATGTTAGAAATAATAACTAATGAAATCACCCATGCTCTAAAGTTACTAGCCCAACAGCAAACTAAATTCAGAAATGCTGTCAATCAAAAAAGTCTCATCCTAGACTATCTCCTGGCAGCTGAAGGGGGAGTTTGCAGAAAATTCAATCTCTCTAATTGCTGCCTTCACCTAGACAGCATTGGAAAGATCATCGAAGAAATTATAAGCAAAATGGTAAAAATTGCTCATGTTCCAGTGCAAACCTGGAATGGTTGGAATTTAAGTAATCCCTTTGGAAACAAGCAGCCAATAGCAATTGCAAGCTTCTAGTGCAAATAATTGCCTTCCTCATAGGAGGATGCACCATACTTCCTTGCCTTCTCCCTTTCATCATAAACAGGATACACTACCTAATAAATGGTATAGTAAAGATGCAGACAGCTGCCCATTTCGTGGCTCTACATACATACCAGTCAGTTCAGAGAGACTCTGACAATAGTGATGCCGATGCTTAATAACCTTAAGCAGGCATCAAAGAGGAGAAGTAATATGGCTTGTGCATAAATTCAAACTTATTCTTTATCCAAGTATGCCTAGTTCCTGGAAAGCTGATTGAGAGGTATAAGCTCTGTAGGTTTTGGATATTCAGGGAAGATGCAAACTATATGTGTTAATTCAAGCTTACCTGGAATGTGGGGGATATGTGTTAATTCAGGCTTACCTGGAGGATATGTGTCAAATCAAGCTTGCTTGGAATGTGGGGAATATGTGTTCATGCAAAACCTATCTAGTACTCAAATAAAACACTTGAAACTCTAAGAAACTAACAAAAAAGTTCTTTTGCATATAAGCACCGTTTGACTCCCCACTCCTACATCCTCTGTATAAAAGGTACCCAAAAATCCTATTTGGGGCTTGGTTTTTTATTAGGACAGGAGTCTGCCAAGCCCAGCCAGCTATTAATAAATCTTCCTTCTCAGCTTCTTGCATCCCTGCCTTCAATACCGCATACACCCAACTTTTCTCTGCTACAACAATATCAAACTGAAATGATAACTTCAAAAGGCTTGTTGACCTTTTCATATCACATCACAATCATACTGATTGTGGACCACACAAACTACCAACAATCAAGAACAAGTTTACAGTTATCTAAGACAATAAAAGTTGGTCTACATCTGCAAATTCTGAAAAGTATCCTTGGGTGTAACTTTCTCCAAAGGCAATTCCAGAAGCCTTTGTAGTTGTAGAAGTGACCTGCCAACCCTCGCTTTTGGTAAAGACAGTTTTACACTCTCTTCATAGAGAAAATCTGAGTCTCCTTAAAGAACCCTAGAAGTTCATATGTTCCAGGTATGCCAGACTGTCTCATTTTTGTCAAATGATAACCCTTTGTATCTCCTAACTTCTCATACAATCACGTTTGTTTCCTAAGATGATCTCAGTATGATCTGTTTTCCCAGCTACTGTAATCCCCAGATATCAGGTTTCACATAGCTTTCAGAGGCCAACTTATTTGGGGCCATCAAGAGCACAGTTCTCAGAATAAGGCGGCAAAAAGCAATTAAATGCCTATAATTATTTAACAAAATGTTACATATTGACTGTGATTGGTATTATCATAGTATGCAAAAGACCTATCACCCTTACAGATTTTTACTTTCTGTGTCATTCATTCATTCATTCACTCACTAAATCTACAAGAGTTTTTGACCTTTCCATGTGCAAGGAATCAGCAGTATAATAGTTGGATAAGAAAAATATGGTCTCTGCTCTCATAGGTCCAGTGAGGATGATAAGAAATCACATTCATGGAAAGCCTGTTACTGGTTTACAACACACACTGGTCTAAGCTCTTTATATACATTTTATGCCTTATTCTTTCAACCAACCTGTTTGTAATTATTATTATATACATGATATCAGGGAAGATACTGATGCTTATAAAGATTACATGACTTAGACCTATCAACCAAGTCAAAAATTAGCAGAATTAAAATTTAAATCATACTGTATCTTTCCACCAGTCCCTGCATTTAAGCAAGCACAATGACTCTGATTATAAAGTCATACATTCAGCAAATATTTATTGGGCACCAACTAGGTACCAGATATTAAAAAGGGAACTAGGAAAAGAGTAGAGAAAATGGCAAAGCCCCTGCCCTTGTAAAGCCAGCATTCTCATAGACAAGACAGACCATTAAACAAGAAAACCAATAAATAATTTCCAAATTAAATTTCTAAAATAATTTTGATTGAATTTTTATGGAGAAAAGTGCACTGATTTATTTTGGCCCATTTTGATACAGATTAGCCAGGGAAATGAGAAGAAGAGCTACGGTAAAGCCCACAGACAAGATGGCCCACAGACAACATGGCTGCAAGACCGTGCTGAGAACTTGAGTTTAACTTTGAGGTCCCAGTTTCTCTTTCTGGACCCAGATATTCCAAACAGACCACACCATTGGCCCCCACCATTGATAAAGTAACCAATAAGAGCAGCCCCCCCCCCCTTAGTATTAGCAATGGGGAGGAATAATTAACAGTTTAAAAGTAACCACAGGAGGCAGAGCTAGCTCTCTCTGTCTAGAGGAACCTGCACCAAATCTTGGTGGGTATTTCCATCTTTCTTTCCCACCTCTCAGAAATCTCTGTTCTTTCCCCCATTTTCCAATAAATTCTATTTACTGGCCTAACTAAACTAGGATGCTCTTAAATTTGTTTATCCTACATAACCAAAAACCTAGAGGAATCCAACACTTCCCCACCTTCATTCGGCGAGCTAGCCAGGAGAAAGATCAGTGCTCCCTGACCCCTGCTGGAGACTAGTGAGTCTTAAGGCCTCTCTGTGCCCTCTTTTTGTTCTCCCATTTTAAAGAGGGTTAATGGCTAGGGAGTTCCTGGATAAGCTCCCAGAGGACATAAGCTTGGTCTGCCCAAACTTCCAGCTCCCTCTCTGGAGGTGGAGGGGGCTAGTCCCCATGCCATGTATATCCAAGGGAGTTCTGGATAGGTGAAACTGCCCTTGAGACTTGACAGGGCACAGGGCCTAAGTCAAGCAGGAATCTGCTGGGACTTTACCAGACCCTCTCTGAGTTCAGAATGACTATCACCCATTGTA
Source organism: Dasypus novemcinctus (assembly GCF_030445035.2). Classification (NCBI taxonomy): domain Eukaryota; kingdom Metazoa; phylum Chordata; class Mammalia; order Cingulata; family Dasypodidae; genus Dasypus; species Dasypus novemcinctus. The sequence continues at coordinate 143,950,537 of NC_080676.1, forward strand.
CCATTTCCTTAGATTGCTAGTTAATTCATTTTAATTAAAAGTGCCTTTAATCTTCCTACTACTGCTGTCCTCATTTTGAGTCTGTGAGATGCTTAGAATGCCTTAGAAACTGAAAATGCATTTGTTAGGAAGGCAAGAGTCCCACCCTCGGTAGCGCCCTGAGGCTTTGCTCCCTTTCCACCCTGGAGAGGTCGAGAGATTGTCAGGAGGTGGGGGGATCCCTGAGGATGTTTGCTGGCAAGTCACAGGACAATTAGTCTTTATTTTTTTATGGGCATTTAATGTTGGGTTTAACTGAAGAACTCAGTCCCTGGGAGCACCTATGGGGTGACCTCACTCATAGCCAGCTTCTATAAGACTGCAGCAAAGTAGGCAAATGCACATAAAGGTCCCAAGCCAGCCCCTTTCTTAGTGGGAAAGCCTGGTGTGAAGGTTAAGGTCTGAGAACTGGACCCCATCCCCAGGACTTCTAAGGCTCTGGGAATGCCCAGAGACAAAGCTCCTGATCCCCAGAATATGGGACAGTGAATAGGGCTCCCCGATTTCTAGGATGCTGGCTTGGCGAGCAATCCATTCTACCAGGTCGAGTGGTGGGATGCCCCCAGACTGACGAGTGTGTTAGCCTCCCATAGGATAAAGGGCGGTCCTTAAATTAGGACAAGCTTCCTCATCTAATCTTTTCCTGTCGCACCACATGACCTCGATATGGTTGAGAGTAGGCTGTGTCTGGGGCCCTGAATGCCAGCTGAAACTGTGTAAGAGAGGAGAGGTCAGATGGACCTGAAGGCCAGGAGGTTCTTAACAAGAGGACTGTGAAACAAAAAGGGTTGATATCCCCTGCCTTAAAGGGATGAAATCTCCCCTGTAGAATAAGGAACCTCCTCATGTGCCATCAATTAAGATGAGAAGTTTCCTGGCTTTCTTAGCTCCCTGCCTATTTCCTTGTAGTACTCCAATCCTTCCAGCAAAAAAGCTTGCAGGGTTTTACCCCTTGTGGGAAGTAACTAATGGGACAGTCACTAGACCCCTTAGCTCCATACCTAGCAGCTGCCCAGGGATTTTCCTGGAGGAACAAAGCTGGAGGTTCCTGCACAAAGTTTCTGTCATGGACCAATACTGAGAGCTTTGTGGGTTGGTAATTCTAAACTCGTCTTTCCCTAAACTAAGTGTGTAAAATTCTCTCTTCTGTTCTGATCTGTGCTTGATTTATCTTTGTTAGTCTGCTCAGGCCTAGAACCTTGTAAATCATATTTGAGGTTCACCTGTTACAAACTGTATGACAGTGAAAGGTAACCTAAAAATTAGTCTTTAAATGTTAATACTATCTTGCAATTGAATTTGATGTATAAAAGTAATCACAAGTGGAATTAATTCAACTGCAGGGAATGTAGAAAAACTTAGCAATGTTGTTAGTAATAAAATTGTTTTAGTTGCTTAGTTAATAAACAAAGTGCTCAAATTCTTTTTAAGAGAAAATTACTAAAAACTGTAACTAAATTAAGATCTTTATATAGATATCTTTATATTATAAAACAGCAGAAGGATAGTAACTGAAATTATTATAACTGGGTGGATGTAGCCTAAACTTCAGCTATTGTAATGGTAATCTTAAACTAAACTTACTTTGGTTATGGTTATTTTGCAACTAGCTTCACCTAGCCCATAGACTTCACCTATTGCGATGGTACTTATAAACTGAATTTGCCTTTGTCTATGGCTACTTCAGGTCTAGCCTCACCCCTTACCTTTGCTTATGGTTATTTCATGACAACTTCTGCCCCTTAAGACTCAGGGATAAGCAAACTTAAGACACACTCCTATCTCCTATCCTTCCATTGGTGCCAATAACCATACTTTCTCTTGTAACTCCAAGTGTTACTAGATTTTCTTTAGGTTCTTGACTATGCTGCAGAAATGAATTTCAAGAGCACATTGGTTGAGTTAGGCCAGTAATTTATTCAGGTAGGGAGAGACAAGATATAGGAGAAAATAACAGATCATGGGTCCCAGGTAGAGAGGAAGGGCCTGAAAAGTGATAAAGCAGGCTGATTTATAGACTATTCTCATTAGATTGTAAATGCCCAGGTTTTACTTGTGTGGCCATCGTGGCAGAGGAAAAATGGTGAGAGCAGGGTGCAGAGGGCAAAGGTCTGAAGGCGAGAGAGTGAGCATACCAATTCAGGCCTTGTGCCTGCTTTTTGAACCATTAATTATTCCACCCCTTTGCTAATGGCAGGAGAGGAGTGCCAGCTGTTTGCTGTTTTGATTGATTGCTCCACCCATCAATCCCCATGAGGGCACAATGATAAAATCCTTGGAGAATATCCGGGGCTTCTCCTGGCTTCCAGAGGAAATCTTTGTTCTGAACGTCAGAATTTTGGAGAGGGTCTTCCAGCAGCCATCTTGGGGTTATTGACATGCACATGGACTTCTTTCCAGCTTCCAGATCCATTTACTGATTCCCTATTTTACTAGGCAGCTTCAAAAGTGTGGGCTAAATTGCTGCCTGGTGGGATTCTCACCCCTTGGGGTTGAACATCCACTATTCTAGTCCAACGACCACCAGAGTCCTATTATCTCTGACGACTGGGGGCTTGGGCCTCCCACCTCAAATATTAGGATTCCTAAAAGCAGCGCTTCATGAGAGAAACCAGTTTCCCTGAGACTTCAACGACCTCAGAGAAAATATACTGAAATTAGTCTTGCTCATCCAAGGCCTGCCAAAGTCAAAATGGGAAATAAGCAAAGCTCTGAAGTAGATGAAAATGTTCTAAACTATATTTTAAAGCATTGGGGACATTTTTGTTATAAGCCAATAATTAAAAGGAATGAAATTCTTATGCAAAACTGCATAGTCACAGTACAAATTAGATTAGAAATAACCTTCAAAGAAATCTTTTAAATGTTATTTTGCAGTAAAACTTATTTTGTAAAAGAATGCAAGTTTTAAGTAATTTTACTAAGTTGGCTTTCTGTGTCTAACTCTCTATATGTGTCTACCTATTTGCTCAATGTATATCTTCAGATATTGGGATGGTAATATCAAATTAAGAAATAAAAATTCTTAAAAGAACTCTATTTAAATTGTAAAATCAAATATATGTTTATATATGTAAATATGCCCAAAGTAGGCTGAGCAGGATGGAAGAGTCATATAGAAATCTGAATATAGGTATTTTGGGGAAAGGGAAAAAGATTTTCCTGAGCTGGTTGACCTACACAGTCACTAGGGATTTCTCTTTGCAAGAGTTCTGGTGGAGCATCTAGGTGTGACAGAATAAAATTCTTCTAGGCTGGGGAATAAAGAATCATAGTTTGCCCTGTAATTCCTCAATGTAAATCTTTTAACAACCTTAAAATAAGGGTGGTTAATAATGCTAATCCCAAATTTCAGTAAGTAAAGAAAAAGTCCTTGGAAAGCTATGGAAAAGATCTTTCTAAATTATAATTAAAACAATTAAATAATTGTAATATATTACAGAACCTAATGGTCAATATGCTTTTAATCTTATTCACAGTTTAAGAATTTTATTAAATTAGAGGGTTTAGCCTCCTGTAAAAGAAAGAATAAGACCATTCCCCACATAAGCTATAATGGTTTCAATTTTATTTAGCTTGGGTGTTATCTCCCTAGCTTACAGAATATCAAGTAAATAAATTAACATTATATGTATAATCTTTAAAATGATGAAGTTCTAAGTTCGTGTTCAATGAAATTAAGTTAAAGAAGGAAATGTAGATCTGCCCTCTCTTAAAAGGATATAGTAAATTTCATTGGTTGCTAACTGTAATTTAATAAGCTTATTTAAATGTAAGGTAACTAGTCTATATGGTTATGGTTAATTGTAAGAAGTTTGTAAAAGCATCTTCTAAATTGAAGCATTTAAGTCTAACTACAGAAAGCCATTTATTAGAAATCTAATTGATATTAATAACAAAAATAACTTCATTACAAGGAAACCTGTCAGAGACCACCTCAATTTGCATGTTAAAGTGATAGTAAGGAAAGATAATCCTGATTCAATTTAGAATTTTCAGTTTTCATAAAATAATTGAGAAAGTAATTGTTCCTGTGCTGCTAAAATAAAGTATCCATTAATTAATGTCATCGTGGTAAAAATGTAGAAGTAAAAAGCAAATTGCTAAAAAGTTAAGTTCATTTAATATGTTATAAACTACATTGAAAGTGTTTAGAAAGTATAGAAAAATCAAAAGAGATAGACTTCAGTATCGTCAAACTCTTGTACATTCAAACCAAGATTTCAATACACTGCATTTTGCCTTCTGTTTGAGTAATTGGTTGGATTGGTCACTGATCCCTCAAAAAATAAAGTTATCTACTATATTGTGCTACTGAAGTGGATGGAGACTTCTTTACATGTTTGGATTCCTGCAGCAGCCAATGATGGCTCAATACGGCAAGCTATATAATGGATATCGCCTCCAGATTGGCTCTGTTTCATAGTGCCAAAGGATGCTATGCACCAAGCCAGTGAAATACTGGAGCCCGCCTTCCTAGCTTCTCTCTAGGGTCAACAATGGTGCAGCATGCTGGCTGTCTGAAGGGAGTATCAAGTGGAGCAATTATTACCAAGGCGATACAAGTAGAACTTAAACACAACTGGCATTATGGCCAACTCCCATGGAGAGATAACATGTATGGGAGGCAAAATTGAAGCTTAGATCTATTAATTGCAGCTTAAAGAGAAACTTATGCATTGGTGAGTGCATTTATTGGTATTAAGTACTGTACCTATATGCCTGATGATTTTGATGATTTCTAAATCATATACAGAGGGGTACTGAACATGTTAAAAGTCCTGGTAAACTTCATTTTCTAAGTAGTTAATGAATGTGCTTAATCCAGGTCTCCTTCCTAGCCCTTATTCCAGAACCTGTCCACTCATACCCTGGGGAGGACTGGCAAACCACACGCCTTCCTTCCAGGGCTAAGCATTTTCCCACCAGAAGGGAAAGAGCAAACAAAATGGCTAGGACCCACTTTAGCTTAGTCCCTTCAAGATGGTCTGTGGGTAATCTTTCCTCTCCTAAGACCTGGAAATCAGTTTCTAAACAAAACTTGGCAGAAGAACAGGCCTCACCTTCAATTAGAGCCAAAATAGAAGGGAACTTACTCTGTGGTTCTGATCACTCTCACAGTTGTTAAAGTTTAGGGAATTGCCAGCTGGGTGCCCTAATCCTGAGTGAAGCCAGCTGCCCAAGGAAGTGCCAACTCACCAGAAGCAGCTGATAGGATATATGCATGCCAGTCATTGGATGGCCTGAAATACCTCTTCAAGAGACAAAGCTTAAACAGTGTCTCTGTCAAAGCCAGCTGTTCCATCTAACTCTAGCCCAAATACCTATTGCTAGGGGAAAGGCAAGCAAAATACCCCTTAAGAAACTTGTCTTTTCATTTCCTGTTGTTTCTCCCCATACAATAACTAAAAGGGAAATGCCTCTTCTGATCCTCCTCTTAGCTATCTTAAGAATAACTACTATCATGGAAAACTGGGATTGATAATTTATACCAAACCCCATTATCCATTACAATCTCTTCCTAGAGCTAACTAACAGCATAGAAGAAACTAGCCATACCTTAGAAGCCCTAAGACAGCAAATGGACTTTCTTGCTGCTATGGTACTGCAAAATCACAGAGCTCTAAACATGTTAACAGCAGCGCTGGCTATATCGTGGCTTGTCTTCTCCTCATTGCCCTGGCTAACCTGCCTCAACTCCTCCTCAGGGAGTTCATGCCCTTATTCGTAAGGGGTGCTGGTCATTTTTCTGTAGTTACTTACAGCTGATTAGTCCCTACCTGATAGGGCATAAACCTCTTTGTTTATTTTATTGATGTTGAGGGAAGATGGATCTGATGCTTGTTGAAATTGGCTGAAATCCCCACATGACTAATATCTTGTTTTGGAAGGCATTAATTCTGGAAGAAATGAACTTAAGTTAGAATTTTGAAGATACATGGCACCACTAAAAGGATAAAAGTGATGGTGGTAAGTGGGCCCAGAAAGGGGGCCAGCTATGACATACTGGGCCACAAGAATGAGAAAAGCCAGGAACCTTCAGAGATTGCATTTTCCCAAAGTTGATGGACTATTTCAGAGTGATTTACATAAAAACAGCATTTTTCCTTGAGAAAGAGTAGAGAAAAAGACAAAAACCCTGCCCTTATAAAGCCAACATTCTCGTAGAAAAGACAGACCATTACACAAGGAAACCAATAATTTTCACGTGCAGAAATTTTGATTGAATTTCTATGGAGAAAAGCACGTTGAATATTTGCCCCATTTTGAGGCAGGTTAGCCAGGGAAATGAGAAGATGAGCCACAATATGGCCAACAAACAACATGGCTGCAAGAACTTACTGAGACCTTGCGTTTAACCTTGATCCCAGTTTCTCTTTCTAGGACCACCCCTTAGCCCCAGATATTCCAAACAGACCTCACCATTGGCCCCCACCATTGATGAGGCAACCAATAACAGCTAGGCCTCCTTCCCTGCACATTAGCAGATGGTAGGAATAATTAATAGTGTAAAAGGTAACCACACGAGACAGAGCTCACGCTCTCTGCCTAGAGGAGCAGCACCAAATCTTGATGGGTATTTCCATCTTTCTCTCACACTTCTCAGCAAGCTCTGTTCTTTCCCCATTTCCCAATAAATTCTTTTTGCTGGCCTAATTAAACTGGCATGTTCTTAAATTCATTATGCAACATAGCCAAAAGCCTAAAGAAACCCAAAACTTGCCTGTCTTCAATTTAGTCCTGAAAATGTGTTCAATTTTCAAGAGCTTTTAAAGTACTAATCATAATTTTATGATAGCTTATCATGTTAGGTGGCATTTTAACCATTTTAAATAGTCTCTGTAATTTATAAATATTTAAGGGAAGAAAGATAGACAGCTTTCTTTGTTGCCCTACTCTACCAGGAGGATGAATTATGATTGGATTCACTGCACTAAAAATAATGTCTGAAAGAAACCACTCCCCTCAATGGTTTTTTTCTCACTAGTGCCAATCATAGGATTTTACCAGAAAAGCATTGGACTAGTTAAAAATAATATTTGACGTAAGCACTAAGCAAGTGATTTTCCAAAAAAAATCAATGGTATACTTATGTTAAGTCAAATAGCAAAACCTTAGTTAAATCAACATAAATTGACCTATTGATTTTCACAGGAAAGGAATTACATTGGTCAGAGGTCCTTTGCTCACTACAAAACTGCATTTATGACTATCTAGCACCTCTGAGATCTCCAAAATTGGTTAGTAGAGTGGAACTTTGCATTTTACATTGACTAAATGATTTCTCATAGGCAGACACAGGTTGGGTGTTGAGTAGAGACAAAGAAGTTTCAGTTCCTGCCCTGAGGGAACTTAAATACTCCTGGGGGAACTATGCAAACAAGCTGGGTCCTCTAACCCAGAATGGAAGGTCAAGTAATGATTTTGAAAGGAGGCAGAGTTAGAGCAGACTCCCTAGTCCACTGTTAGATACACTTATCTTTGCAGATTAAGGAAACAGAAATAACTGTTCTTTATGGAGACTCCTCTGAAATGCCATCCATACAGACACGTGCTAAGTGCTAATCCTCAAAAACACCTTTCATTTTATGGATATGAAGTCCCATCAGAATGAAAAAATTAGCATTTTACCCAAGACAATGAATCTAGAAATATAGGTTAAGATTCAACATTCTACCCAGCACCAGTATCTCCATCCCTGTGGGTCTGGCTTCAAAGTCTCCCTTTGTATCACAGTATCTCTCATTGCAGATCCAGTTTATTACTGTTGGAGAAAAGGGAGTGCTCACTGGGACATGGAGACTGACATGACTGCAGGTAGGAAATTTATTGAGAAGCTCTCCCAACTGAAGGGATCTGAAATATAGACTTCAGTCCACTTCTGGAAGGGAGGATTTGAATTTAAACAATACTTTCCTAGGTGGAAAAAATGACAGTTGGTGGGAGGGGGTCAATGTTTTGAGTGAGGTGCAGAGCCTATGGGAAGCCCCAGAGGCAAAAATTTTCCCTTGTACGGCTAGAGGGTAGTGAGTTAGGGAGTTATGTTTTTTGGATTGCTGAAGGAGCAGGTGGCACTTTGATCTGGAAGGAGTGAAGGTCTTTATCTCACTTTACTCCCATTTCCATGTGGTTTCTTCATTCAACCTTTAGGGGAAGTGTCATGCTTTTAGCCACAGAGGCTTATGGAGGTGGAGCTTGTCTTTCCTCAATGCATGTCAGGAGGAACTCAGTCACACCTTGTTAATTATTGCAAACCTAGTGAAAGGGAAACTTTAACATTCCTCTTTGTTTATATATATAATGGGGAACCTGGGTATTGGGGTATATGGTACTGTGCAGGATGGGAGGGTGAGGGGATTCAGGGCATTGGCCATATCTGGCTACTTCCTGATGTCAAGAGGCAAGAAAATTTCCCCTCTGTCCTGTCCAGTGGACTTGATTTCAGGTTCCACAAGGGTTGACATTGATTGTCATATATCAGCAAGATGCCATCCACGTACTTCTGGGTTGTTGATGGTATGATTCAGTGTATGAATCAGACAAAAAGCTGTAAGAGAAAAGGACCAAAAAGAATCAGCAGCAATCCTATCAGTAATGATGTTATAATGGGTAAAAGGATTTATTTTAAGGATGAAGAAAAGTAAGAGAGGAATGAGGATAGCCATGATTGATTCCCATAGGTGTTATCTTGGACTCTGAATGATTTCTATGTTTTCTTTCAAGACTTTAAGATTCCCTTCTACCTGCTCTGTTCTGTTAATGTAAAAACAAGTTTCATTTATGATTGAACAGGTGCTTTCTGCTGCTGCTGTAAGAACATCCAATGCTCTTCTATTTTGCATGACAACTGATGCTACACTATTTATTTCTAACTGTTGGCTATTTGTGGCTTGTATGGTTGCATTCTGGGATAGCTGGAGTTGGAGTGAAATGTTTAAAATTGATTGTTCTAATAGTGGGATTCCTGCAAACCAAAACAGGGTGTGGAGGATAGTGTGTCCTATACCAAGTTTTTCTAAGATTGGATTGTCATGGGCATGATATCCAAATTCTGGGTCTCCTAAGAAATATCTTTTCTTTCATTCATTTCATTTTTGATGTTGGAGTGAGGTTTTGAGAAAGCAACCAAGATTAGGTATCTGTCCAGAAGAGGCCATTTCTTGGGGTTTTAGGATGGTGGCATTAGAAATAACAGAACTAGACTGCAAGTTCCTGTCCATGTGGTAGAGTGGGTTAGGTATGCAGTATGACCACACAGAAAATAGAAACCTGTGCCTGCAAGTGTTAGTGCTGTTGAGTGTCCTGAGGGAATAAAATAAGAATGCAGGTGACTGAGAATGCTGACTATTTGAGTTCTGCCATATATTGCATTAATACATAAAGGAGAGTAGTGGGGTTTGAAAGTATCGTATGTTAGATTAGTCTGACAGAGAAGATTTTAGAAAAGAAAAGTGAAATTTTTTGTTTTTTTTCTAAGTTTTAACCTGGTTAAATTGTGTAATTGTCTCGATTGTGTTCCTACTCCGAATAATGCAGTTTGTCTATAAGAGCTATTGAAGTACAGTACATTTTCACTATAATTTTTATTGCTTACTTTTATAGGTAGTGTTTGATTGATGCCTGAGTCATCTCAAAATAAAAATGCCAAAGGAACATCTTAATTTTTGGCACTTTTAAATCTGCCTGCCAGTGCAGTGTAGTAGTGTTAAAGAGTAGAGCATGATTACAAGATGTAGTGAGTATATGCCCTAAATTAGTTGCAAAAGATCATGTGGATAGATATTTAAAGCATAAAAAAAAAAGGCCTGTCCATTAGGACTGTGACCGTACCAATAGAATTTGATGTTTCCCCCAAATGAGAGATGTTTAAGGCCTGACGGAGAATAAGTATATCTTCACATTCTGGTGAACTTGGTGGGGGGCAGATTCTGTAATCCATTGGCCTCCAAAAGCAGTGTATACTGTGGATGAACACGCAGGAGAGTTTCCGGACTTAGAGGAAAGGTAAGTAAGGATATAGTTTCAGCGTGGGTAGGCTCAGGGCATATCCACCAATTGGAATGGTTAATTGTGGTTGCTATAGTTTGGATAGTATCTGCAAGGGGACGATAAGGGTCTTTGAGAGGTTAGTATGAAGAGGAGTGGAAGGGTAAAATATAGGAAGTCCATCATAGAGAGATCTTAGTAAGGAGAAGGAAGAGGGTGGCAAAGAAGATTTCTTCAGGGTAAAAATCAGAAAGATCTTGTAACCACAGGTTCTGAATGATGCCGAGGTATTGCTCGATTGAAAGGGTAGAGGGGATAACAAAGTCAGTCAACTGTGTGGAGAGAATACTACAAACAGTGTTGGCTCTGTGTATCGTTGGGTTGGTGTTGTGAGAGGTCTGATTTTGGAGTTTTGTCACCTCTGTCCTTTGTAAGCTTCAATATCAGATCTCCAAGAGAGTTGCAGGTGTACTTATCTGAAGTTTCAGGGTTGTACTTGTCTTCAGTTTCAGGATCTGGTGTTTCTTGTTCACAGGAGGTGGTGGGGCAGGTTTCAATCTAGAAAAGTGTGTCCACATTGGAAAGTTTAAAAGTTTTGCTGCACTGGGAGTGGTTAGGAGAACAAGAATAGGACCCATCCGTTTTGGGGTTAAGGGTTTAGAGTGTAAAGTTTTCAGGTATACCCAGTCATCTGGGTGAATAGGTAGTGAGGGAGCAGAAGGTACCAATGCAGGAAGTGTAGAGTCAGTTAGCCGATGGAGAAGTGTCGGCATTCGTTAAGCTGAGTAAGCTACTCTCGAAATCTGATACCTGAGAAGAAATGTTAGTGAAGGTGAAGGGACATCAGTACTTGATCTCAAAAGGGCTAAGGAAATGCAGTTTTCAAGGAAGGGTTAGGATTCTTATGAGAGCTAAAGGTAGGAGTTCAGTCCAAGGTGCTTATATCTGCATTGCTAATTTGATAAAGTGTTGTTTTAAGATTCCATTCTTACATTCAACCTTTGTGGAAGATTGGGGCCTGTAGGGATATGTAACTTCCAAGTTAGTCCTAGGGCACTACAGATACCTTGCCATTCAGTTGTCTGACTGCAGGGGAGAGGGAAGGCCAGATCTGGGAATAATTTATTTAAATAGGATTTTAACAACATCTGCCAGTTCTGAGGTAGTTGGGAATGCTACAACACATCCAGAGAACGTGTCTATGAGGACAAAGAGATACTTAATCTTTTTCACCAGTGGCATGTGGGTGAAGTCTAATTGCCAATCTTGTCCTGGTTTGGAGCTTCTATACTGGTGTGTTTTAAAAGAAAGAGAGGTAGGATTCCCATGGATATTAGTTTGTTGGCAAATAGAACTGTCTCTCGTGACCATCTTTAAGAGTTTTGAGAGCTCGGGACAGTGTAGGGAATTAGATAGGATTAGTGACAGTGGTTTGTGTCCTACGTGGTATTGCTTGTGTAAAGAAGTGAGAATTTATGTTTTTGCAATTCAGGTAAAAGGATTTTTCTGTCTTGCAAGAACCATCCTTCAGTTTGTTTTGCTCCAGATAGGGGGAACCTTGAGGTTTCTTCGGGTGTATAAGGGGGGCAGGATATGGAAGTGCTAGGAGAATGCGAGTGACAGTGGAGTGTGAACCTAAGTAGGGTTGGGTAGCCTGAATTTAGGCTTCAGCTTCAGCTCGGTTATTGCCAACAGATATGGGGGAATTCGGGTTTTGGTGCCCTTTTGCAGTGAATTATAGCAGCTTGGGTTGGACGTGATGCTGCTTTGTATAATTGTAGGGTGAGATCTCTGTTAATAATGAAGGATCCACTAGAAGTCAGGAATCCACTCTCCCACTAGATGGGGGCATGTGAATGTACGATGTGATATGCGTATTTGGAGTTAGTGTAGAGGTTTAGGACTTGCCTCTTGCTTCTGACTAATGCTCTGGCAAGGGCTATGATCTCAACTTGTTGCAAGGTTGTGCCAGGTGGGTGGAGACCCACTTTAACAATGCCAGTTAAGGTAACAATAGTGTTTATTGGGAAGCTCTCCCAGTGGAGAGGGTCTGAAGAGTAGACTTCAACCCACTTCTGGGAAGGGAGGATTTGAATTTATACAGTACTTTCCTAGGCTGGAAAATGTTAGTCAGCGGGAGGAGGTTGAGGGTCCTAGTGAGGTGCAGGGGCCAATAGGAAGCCCTGGAGGTGAAGATTTTCCCTTGTATTGCTAGAGGGTAGTGGGTTAGGGAGTTATGTTTTCTTGGAATGCTGGAGGAGCAGCTGGCACCTTGATCTGGAAGATGTGAAGGTCTTTATCTCACTTTACCCCTGTTTCTATGTGGTTTCTTTGTTCAACCATTAGGAGAAGTCTGTGCTTTTAGGCACATAGGCTTATGGTGGGGAGGGGTGCTTGTCTTTCCTCAATGCATGTCAGGGGGAACTGAGTCAAAGCTTGTGAATCATTGCAAACCTAGTGAAGGGGAACCTCTAACAATTACAACTACAAAAGCAAGGGGAAAGGTCAGGTCTAGCATAGATTAAGCATTTGTGCAGGTATCATTCTAAGTGTTTAAGTTGAAGTTTGTCATTTTTAGTCTAAGTATTAGTCTTTCTTTAAAACCCTTCTCCATGATCATCATGAATACTTAAACACTGCCTCTAGGTAAAATTCATAAAATTTATTCTTTTAAAAAGGAGGGTGTATTATAAGTAATCTTTAACTGGCTCCCTCTGATTTTAATTCTCTATAATTTCATCAGGACAGTTTATTCTACAACTGCCCACTCTGTACTGGAATTAGATGCTTTCATCTTAAACTAACTTGAGAATCATGTTATTTACAAACAAGCCTGTCTTTGGGGTAGAGTGAGGGCATTTCCATGACCCTCCAGGGTTCTGGGTCCCAGGTTTGCCGGGTGTTGGGGCAGAGGGCACTGTAACTGCTATGTCTTCTCTGAATATCACTAAAATTAAATGATGAAATTTCCATCTTTAATGATACTCCACAGAGCTTAGGCCAGATAGATGTGACTCTGCAGCTTCCTTTCATGACAATTATCTTATCTATGCCCTATACCCCAGCCTCCATGAGGTAGATGCATGAGGTAGATAAACAGATGTTCAAATATTTGATAAACTTCCTACTTGAATGATATTTAAAGAAGAAGTTTGGTCTTGTTCTTTTTTGCATCCTTAAAAGATAATGTTTTGTCTGACACTTAATAGATATTTAAAACCATTTAATAGAAATATTTTAATGGATAAAATATCTCAACTTTATGATCTACTTGCAGTGGCCAATATAATAAGACTCAGAGAGAAAAATGGCTGTCTCAAATTCTTTTATGTTGCTAACATGCCCTCTTGCCTAGAAAGGCATGGATGTGAACCACAGTTTTCTAGCCTGGGTTATCAGGAATAATAAAAAGCAGTAATAATAACTTGTTATGTGCTAGGTATCTAATAACTCATGTAGTCCTCATAACACATGTAAGAGGTAATACAATTCCAGTTATAGAGATGAAGAAAGGAAAGGAGTAGTTGTGTAAATTCTCTCAAGGTCCTATTGCAACAAAACACGGAGCGTGGATTTGAACTCAGCAGCCTGGTTTCAGAGTCCAGGGGAAGTTTTGTTGAGAAGTTTAAAATAACTCTTCCAAATGTATAGTTTTTACTAAGACATAGTTTCTCCCTTCATTCCTCCAGAGGCATTTTGGACAAGTCAGATGTGGAGAGTTATTATTATTATATGGCTGCAGAAATAGTTAAGCCATTGGAATTAACTCTTCATTAAGAGTATTGTTATGGTTAAATAACGCATCATGGAATATTATAGCCAAATAATACAACATGTGTTTAAAAATGTTAATGTGACGTTTCCGAATCCTATCCCTTATATTCCAGTTTGATAGACTATGTATTTTAAATATTAAATAGATAATATATATCAATGAAAGAATGAAGAAGCTGAAGTCCCAATGCTAACTGATCTTATAGTCTTTTATAAACTATATAAAAAGACTAACAGCTGAATCCATTCACAAAATACATGGCCTGGTCCTTTTATTGCACACATCTTCACAGTCAGTTCAGCCCAATGAGGAAAGGCCCATCAATCAATCAGACAGACAGTTAATCAAAACAAACTGAAAGGTCTATCAAAGCACGGTTGTGAAAAGAATTCAACTTTGATTATTTCAACACAAGGATGCATGGGTTTTAAGAATTGAGTGGCTTCCAAATAGACAGAGTTACCCTTTTTTTCTGCAAAATAGATTGCCCCCATGTTGTTTAAAATGGGGTCAGCAAATCAATCAACTTTCTAAAAAGCAATTCTTTCAAAATGTTTATGAATAACAGAGTATAGAAAAGGAGATAACTGTGAAAACAGTGCAATAGCAGTGATCATTTTATTCTTTTAAAATTTCTACTGTTACATACATTAATAGAAAGAAGAAAACATCAAATAACTTCAAATCGTTAAAGGGTTAAACATCAAGGATATAAATATTATTTTGAGGTAAGAATCTCTTTTGTTTTCAGTTAGTCAATAAGACCCACAAACATTTATAAATATCTGACTAAATATGTTACTTCTCATTAAGGATAATTTGTGTTTTCTAAAATCAGCTAAGTTTCCCCAAACTAAGTGAAATTTAGAAATTAGAAATAGGTACTATGTGAAACTTTATAAGGTAATTGATGGGAAAAACACATATATCTTTAAGCCATTCAGTTCCACTTTTTAAAAAATATTTGAATAAAATAATTTTCCTAACTTAACAACCTGAATCTGTAATGGGTTGTAATATCTTTCTTGAAATAATCTTGGAAAACTAGCCTCAAAAATTAACCAAAAAAATCTGAAATTAGAACTTTAGCTATACATGGGTAAATCTTCTCAGCCCACATGCTTCATGAGGAAGTTGAATAGAGTTAACATTTCTAAATCTATACCACCACTCAACAGCCACCACATTTGTGGGACTCCAATTATATATAGCTCCTCACCTAAAAGGTATTATCCTCCTTTCCTTGAATTTTCATATCTTGACTCATTCACCCACAATTTTGGCTCTCTGTTGATTTTGGTTCTTTTATAAAAAGAAAACAAAGGAAATCAAACAGTAAGAGTTGGCATGATTCTTTGTCCCTAAAAACATACCTTCTTCAGCCTAATGGCACATCTGGTGAATTTTGTGCCTTCTAATATTCTGGAGATTGGTATTGTCTGTAAGCTGCTAGTGGGAGCCACCCAAATCTCCACATAGACTTCAGGGGTGTCCTGGAACACAAGAGTATCAGCATAGTATTGATGGCTGCTTTCTCTCACTGTTAAAAGGTAAGCCAGGAGCAATGGCTCTGACAGAAATGTTGAAGGGCAGAGGGGATACTGAAAACTTGAAGAGCTTCTTCTGAGTCTTGTCCTATGCCCTGTTATTTGGTGACACTTCCCTCCACATATTCCAATGGCAACCACCCTTATGCATCCCTGGTCGCAGGACCAGGGGAAAGCGTTAACGTTCTCCTTCCTTTCCTTTGAAACTGCTTAGCTATTGTTCCTCCACTATTGCTCTCAAAGTTCTCACGATTGTTTCAGGTCACTGACTTGTTTGTAAACTTTATTTGGGAAGGACTATCCCTGGGAAGAGTGCTTGGCTTTGGGGAGCTGTCCGGGAATAGACTACAAAAGAGACCAGGGGTACTCATTCACTAATAGAGCAGCACAGATTAAGGTCATACACCCGATTCTTCCTGGTTTTTCCCTCAAATACCAAATATATAAACATAAATATAAAATAAATAAAATATATAAATATATATATACATATATATCAATCAAGATATATCTTGATCGACTCACCCACAATTTTGGCTCTTCTCCCATTGATTCTGCTTTTTAATGACCTGGAATATCTATTCTGTTTACTGGGAACCTCTCCCACTGGTAAATTCTGGCTTCTGTATCCCAGCAGTCTTTCTTGACTGACTTCCTTAGCTTGACATATGAGAAAATGGTCCAGCTCTTTTTCCAGCTGGACTCATGTCAGGACATTCTCACGTGGGACTCCTTTGGCAACCAGATCCCCAGCTGGGCAGCTCTCTAACTTTCCTGACTTTCTAATAAAGGGGTGGGCTCCTGTTAGCTAGCTCCTCCTTTGGTTTTAGAACCTGTTGTTCATCTGACAGTCTCCTTTCTGACAATTCCTTGAGTGTTGAGATCATCTCTTCCCCTTAGAGGCTCTCTAAAATGGGCACTCAGAAAATGCTTGCTAAATGAATAAAGAATAAGTTGTATCTCATCCTTCACCTATTTTCAGCCCAAGTTGTAAGCACCTGGCAAAATTAAGAAAAATCAAGTTTTTAATTTATGGATGTTTTTAAGAGAGCTAATAAATGTATAGGTTTTAAGAAAGCAGTATTTCTTTTCAAGACAAACCACATTTGAAACTAGGTGCATATACTTTGGGGTGTCTTTTTTCCTGCACCTTCACCATCTGGTTTCCTTAGAGCATTAATTTTATGTGTGGCACATTCTCCAGAGCCCTAGGGACAATGAGGGTCAGCAGTGAAGGTAAGCAGCTGACTGAAGGCTCAGCAAAGGCTTCCTCAGAGTGGGTCAGGGAATGGAGGATAAGCATCTGGACCATCACTCTCACACTTCATCTTCTTTCATTTTTTTACAGAATGAAAGTGTGGCAAAAGAAACAGTTCTCAATCTAAAACCAAAGATCCCTTTCCAGGAGTCTTGAGCTCCTGAAGGATGAAACTAAATTTCAGCAATGAATGGAGTTCACTAAAGGACTCCTTAGAGCTTCTTGAAAGAAAGCCTGTGGCAAAATAGCATTCAACATCTCCAATGCTTCAAGAAGAGATGCCCATAAGCAAGCAAGGCTACACTCAGCTGCTCCTCCATCAGCCTGACGCAAACATCTTGTCCACAGCCTCCTCAGATTCCATCAGCTATTAGGTGCCCTCCAACCACTGGAGTTACACAGGGTTTTCTAGTGCCACCCTCTCAGAAATTAGGGTGCTTCTCATAGGTTCCTTACTCTGCCATTTATGAGCTGTCTAGCATTGAACAAGTTACTGACCCTCTCTGTACCTCAAAGATCCCTATGGCTAAGAAGGGATAATAATAGTATTGATCTCATAGATGATTTAATAAATGTAAACATTTAGAATAGGACCATAGTAAGAGAGATTTCAGTAAATAATATATATTGTTGGTTGAGTGCTGTAACATTTTCAAAATAGCCAACACACATCATTAATCATTAATTATCACAGTCACATTGAAACAAGTTGGGGAGGTGAGACTTAACTACAGCTATAAGTGATGCTCAAAAAATTTAAGTAACTGTGATTTTCACAAGTGAGCATAGCTACCAAATGGTGGGCTCTAAGTCTTTTATTCATCCAATATTCTTTCTATGATACCATGTTGACATAGTTCATTGAAACATCCCTGAATGCTAGATTCCCCAGTTTCACATGCCTGATGTAGTGCCACTGGGTGCCAAGAGGAGGAAAGTTGTAGGTTTTCTAATTCCTTGCTGTGGATTGTTTATAATCCTTAATATTATTATAAATGTTGGTAACTATTATTACCTACCACATAGAGAAATCCAATCACACCCCAGATTGCAGAATCATAAGAAATAACAATTGGTTGTCATTTTAAGCTACTAAGTTTTGGGGTGATCTGTTATACAATAGATAATGAAAACAACCCCATCATCTTCAGTAACCTTTCTTTGCTTTTACCATTCTTAGAAGTAATTGAATATTTTTAAAAACAATAAATATGACTGCTCTATACCTAAGCTACCATGAAATAGAAAATGTGAAGTAGGGACATGGAGACAGAAAGAAATGTGAGTGAGTGTCATTATCTTATAGAAATCATGGAGCCTGTTCTAGACAATGAAAAGGATATGACCAAATTTAATCAGAACTCTAAGAGGCATTGCTTTCTTGGGGACCTGACAATTCCCTTGAAGAGGTGCCTAGGGGAAAGCAGAATTCTCCATCACTTAACAGCACATTTAATTAATTAATATGGGAGGCAAAATACTGATGTGATTGACAACCTGAGCTGTGGACTGAAAACTCTGGGTTCTACCATTTATAGGCTGTAAAGTGGCTAAGTTGCTTAAACTCTCTTTGCTTCTGCAAAACTGAGATATTACGAGCTCCTACCTCACATGAATAATACATAAGTCAAACAATGAAATACACCTACAAGAGTGCTTGCCACTTAGTAATGACCAAGAAGTGTTGGCTCTTGATATTAATACAGATTTTCCAGCAGCCATTCTATTACCTTGCCCGCTCACCATTTAGTAACTTGACTCAGCCTTAAAACATCATGCCAACAAACCCACTGAAACTTAGGACTTGTTAAAGACTGATAATCCTTAAGATGAATAATTCAGCCTACTCAGCAGTGCCACATATTTTGCATGTCCTCATCTTTCATTATCTTCCTGCCTCCCCTATCCCTGGTTCACTCTTTCCATCCTTTCTTTCCAAACTTGAATCTGTATGACTGCAGCTTTTCTGAGCATATCCTTGTAATTGTCTTGTTCACAATGTCCTCTGAGACTGCCCTATAATAATGAATGGATTAACCCTTATCCTTCATTTTTCCTAGTATGCCATTATTTTCTTACTTTATCAAATGACACTTGCATGCACACACATTTCTCATCCTTAGTCTTCCTCATCTACCATTTTCCTTACTCAGATCTCTAAACTGTTCAAGTCTGCTCACCCTAAATATTCATATATTGACTGTAGTTCCCTTTGACAAGCTAGAATATCAGCACTACATTCACATTAAATAAATATAGCAGTCCCAAAATATTATAAAAAGCCTGCTTAAGATTGCTTTTTAGTATTTATTTTAATGGCAGTCACTGTGGTTTAGTAGTAAGGCATTGAACCAAGTTGTACTTACTAGCGGTAAACTGCAGAAAGAAAATCAGCTCACAGTAGGACCTTGGGAAATGTTTTCTCTTTGGTAAAACAGTGAAATTGAACTCAATCATTTCTCTCTCATTAAGATTGCAATGAGCTTTTGAGTTGCTATGAAAATCCTGTCTTTGTCAATGTATGGTATGTATGTATTTTCCTGTTTGACTAACAGGTGCTTAAATGGACTGGTCACATAACTGCACAATCTTTTAAAAAGTTCACATACATTAAAATGCAAGATCCACAATTCCATAGGGCATAGGATATTTTGGTAGCCATACTAGCTATGCCAGTTCTCCAGGTATGTCATAAAATTTCGGTAAGAAACATTCTAGGGGTCTAGGACTAGGTTTCAGAGCCAAAATCCTAGATGTGAGTTGTCAGAATTTGGGGTAGGGGCTGTAAAGTTTGGGGTTATATCTCCCACAGGCTTCTCAGAACTAGTCAGGAGAAACCATGTCAGTCATTGCCCACATACAGGTCATCTAACCTTTCAGTCTCAGGAGGAGGCTAAAGAGAGTAATACAACAAACAATATATCTCCCTTATGAACAGTCAAATTAAACAATATTTTAATGATTAGGAACAAATTATACAGATGAATCAAACCATTCTTAAATGATAAATGATAATGGAAGTATTCACAAAAGAATAAATTATTTAGGCAAGTAAATGAGGAAATTGGATGCAAATTATGCATTTTGAATCTGAGTAAGAGAGGCTGGAAGAGAGGGAGAGAAGCACAGTATCAGAGAAGTCAAAATGGGGGGACAGACACTCCCCAGGAGGACTTAAAGGACCACAACACCAAATATCAGACACCTAGGAGAATGTGGAATAAGAAAACACACATACATGTATGAGCACACACACACATATACACCACACCCATACCACATGCATACAAACACAGCTTTTCAATTGTGTGCTTGAAAGAAAAAGAAAACATCTAAAATATTATTGAAACAAAAGTCAGTTGTAAAGAAATTTGAAGGTGAAGAAGTAGAGGCTAGGGAGTAGACTATATTTTGAGAAATGTGATGCGAAAATGTTGGCTAGAAGAGTAACAGACTTGAGCAAGTGTGTTTAGGGTGAGCAGATGAGCAATTTTGTGATCTGACTAAAGGAAACAGCAGATGGAGGAAGATTACAGATGAGAAATGTGTGTGCAGGCAAGTGTCATTTGATAAAGTAAGAAAATAAGGCATATTTAAGGAAAAATGAAGGAGAAAAAGGGTAATCCATTCATCATTATGTGGCAGTCTCAGAGCATTGCAAACCGGGCAATTTATAGGGACACTTTGGCAAAGCATGGAATATGTTAGTGAATAGAGAGATATCATACAGAGATTTGAGTTTGGAAAGAAAGGATAGAAAGAGTGATAAATGCCTGTATGTATATTTTTTCTATGCACCTCTTTTTAAAAATCAACTTAATCGCTACATAATTTAGATACAATAAGTAGCACCTATTTTACAAGGTACAGCTTGATAAATTTTGACAATTGTGTATACCCACGTAGCCACTATTATCAAACTTTTCCATCACACCCAAAGTTTCCCTCATGCCACTTTTTTAATTAATCAACTAACTATGGAAAACTGAGGAGGAAAGGTGTGGATCGAAGCTACTTATTGCAAAAGGAAACTGAGTTATCAGACAATAAAAAAACAGAAGCACTAATTGAGCATCCACTATGAGTCATATACTGTAACTGGAGAACAGGGTTACAAGTGAACATAAAATTTAGCTGAGTGTTTTAGAAATCAAAATAAAGAGGAAAATATGTCTTTAACAATAGAAAATACAGCAGTTTAGTGTGAAAAACAACCTTTTTTACCCTTATTAAATTTTTGAGTGGCATTAGTTTCTGGAAACAAAAGTAACAAATGGTATGGTCAAAAGCAATTTTAATTGAAATGAAAGCATAGGGCATTTTCATAATTTTTTTTAGTAAAGTATTAGGACATAATGTTGGGAAAGGTAAAAAAAGGGGCATGCGGGTAATGTCCAATTGTGTGGTGTGTAATCCAATTATCAAGCTTATGAGGATCTGAGTTAAGACAAGGTTAAAACCTCATCTTTAGCTCATTTCTTTCAAATAAGACATTGCTTCAGTTGGCTGTGTGACAGAAGTGAGTCACACACACTTTAGGATCTAGGTAGTTGGGTGTGTGGGCACGATGGCAATACCTGAAAGAAAAGAAGACTTTTCTCGGAAGGCAGTTGTGGATGAGCTCACACATTTGCCTACTTCCCAGGAACAGAAAGAGAATGCTGCATCATAGAGTACAAAAGATGTCCTTTTTGTTGTAATATGAACAATGCTGTTTTGAAGAGAAATGAATGTGTCTCAGGGAGCACTAGAGAGAAAAACTATAATTCAGTACCAGATGTTTGATTCTTTAAAAGAAGCTGGATATAACGCGTTAAAATCCAATTGCCTTGGCTTCCTGGGCATTTGTGTCATTGAGAGTAGCCCTGCTAGGACAAGCTCACCACCTGTTTTCATTAAGTCCTTAGATTGTAAGTAAACTGGGCCTTATCTAAGAATTTCAGTCACTTTAAACTTCCCTATATCCTTGAAAATTATCTGTGAAATCCTAGTTTACTCGAGAGGTATTATCTAATTAATGGTACCAATCAGTTACAGCTAATAGAATTTTCATTGAAAAGAGCCACTGAAATTGCATGCTAATAGAAGGAATAATGGAAAGTAAAAGAGGAAACTGGTAAAAAAAAAAAAAAAAAAGGTATCTATGTCTAAATGGATTAAAGACTGCCTGTTACAATCCCAGGGCTTGTCAGATAACAGGAAATAGAATAAGTGACTTTGTATTTTTTGATGAAGTATCTCACTGTCTTCACATGCAACAAATACAAAAATAAAAATTGTTTCTTATGCAATTTTTTCCAGTTAAGGAGTCTTTTCAAACAAAAGAATAGTAAGATGAATAGTATCATTGACATAATATCCCTCTCTCACACTCTTCTAAATTAGAATATTTGCAGCAGAAGTAATGTTCTGTGTCTGAGTATTCGTGTTTTTAAAGTTGAGCCCTGCTTAGATTAAAATGAGTCAGATTTGCAGGTTATTCTCAGTTCTGTAGTCTTTGATTGCTTGAGAGTCTGTGAGTAACCAAAGTCTATGACTTTACCTAGAACATAAATAAACCCTTGATATGTTATTAAAATTGTGATATGGAGGAAAAAACTAATCCTTGAATCAGATAATGAAATTTGTAATAAAATACTTTTCCCAGTAGCAATGTGGTTATAATAAAAATAGTAAAAAAAAAAAAAGCATCATAAAACAGAAAAAGATTGCTCCTGAGTGGTGGTCTCTACTTGAGTTTTGATGGAAATTTTTAGGTCGTAAAAGGCATATAATTTATTTTCAGATTAATAACACTTGAAATTCAAATTGTAGAAAGATATTTTACTTAAACTCTCAATTTGTCCAACAACTGGGAATTAGTAAATTATATTACATATATTTTTAAACATTATGAAATCATTAAAAATGATTGTTATAATATACACAAGTTTTAATAACTCACACAATGTTATTTCCTTCTAAGTAAAAACAAAACAGATGTTAACTCATGTTGACAATGATTAACTCTGGAAATAGAAGTGATTGTCCTTTCCTTTTTTTTTTCTTTTTTCTTTCATGTTCTAAATCTACTATTATATTCATGCATTATTGCTATAACCAAAATGCAACTTATAAGTATAATACAAACATTAAATAGTTTGAGAAGATGTGGCTCCAAAATTCATGCAAATCAGTTAAGAAATATTTACATTTATTCTCCAATAAAAAGAACGGAGATATTTTCAACAGTTAGTTATTAGTTTTGACATATTTTCTGGAAAGAACATTTTTTAAAGCAAAATTTATTGTTATGTATAGAATGTAAAGAAAACTATCATTCCATGTACAGGGACAAATTTGATGAAAATATGTGTACAGTATGCCCCTTATGTATATTATTACCATTGTAATCTTTCTAATGCTTTTCTGTGTTTTGCACAAGACTGCTTTCTTAATATTTTCAACCACAGCCTGATTGAAATTTTTGGGTGGCAAGCAAGTAGCAACATGCCTATTTCTAATATGCTTTATTCAGTTTCTCTTCAGAAATTTAAGTTACCGGAGGCATCACACAAAATATTAGATGCCACCCAATAGTACTTAACTAAAGTACCATCTTAAAATAGCTATAAATAAAAATTGGTTAGAAAGTTTTATACATACCACCTGGAAGTCCAATAGATATGTATTGAATAACCTTCACATCTTGCAGACTCTAATATTCTGGCATTTTCTGATAACACCCAAAGGACAAAATCTAATTCATTTTTTTTTTCCTTTTACTGCATAAAACTCTTGCAGTTTTATTTCAATTGACTTTTAAAGTATATAAAAAGCAAAAATATTACAATGAGGTTGAACAAGTTAATGGTAAATTAATGCACTCTCTCCTTTTTTAGACAAATTTTCAATGCTGTGGAACATTTAACACTCTCTTCTGAATAGCACTCAACATTTATTTGCAGGCTTTAGAAAACTTTAGCCTAAACCATCCATTAATACACAAAATAAGCGGTGAAGTTTTTCCAATTGCTTAACCAATTTGTAAGAAGAAAAAATGTCAATTCACTACTTCATATGGAATATCCAATTATAGTCATGCCATTCAGGGTGCCACCTTTGAAAAGATAACAGCTCCAATGGGGGAAATGCTTATTTCTATTTCAAATAAAAATGTTTAATGCATTCAGTTAATTTTTTGCATGCATAGCAACTATAAGATCCCTGAGAACATCTAATGGATAATGGATAACACTTTCTTATCTTGCAATAGTGTCCATTCAACTGCATTCACTCTGTGTCAAAAGACAATATTTTTCAAATGTTTAAAAAGTTGAAATCAGCCTAATAAAAGTCATTGTTATTGGAAAATAATTCATTTTTTATTCAAAATTCATTTTTTTCCTGGTCTTGAAATCAAGATACAGACTCACCTTACGTCTGGGCATTAGTTTGGAATTATATTTCTAAATTGCTATAAGGTACACAACTAACATTTTCTACATGTTTATACTTAACTACGTGGACATAAATTCTGTCCCCCGAAAACATATGTTGAAGTCCTAATCCCCAGTACATCAGAATGTGACCTTATTTGGAAATGAAGCTATTGTAGATATAATTAAATTAAGATGTGATTATACTGAATTAGGGTGAACCCTTAATCCAACATTGACTGGTGTCCTTATAAGAGGAGAGAGACAGAGTCACAAAGAGGAGAACACAATGTCAAGAAAGAGACACACAGGGAGAAGATAGCCATGTGAAGATGGAGGTAGAGATTGAAGTTAAACCGCCACAAGCCAACACATGCCTGGGGCTACCAGAAGCTGAAAAGTCAGAGAAATATTCTTCCCCACTGACTTCTGCAGGTCCACAACTCTTCCAACATCTTGTTTTCAGGTTTCTAACTGCCAGACTAGTAAGAGGGTTAATTTCTGTTGTTTTGAGTCACCCAGTTTGTGGTGCTTTGTTACCTCAGCCCTGGGAAACTAAGGCACCCGTTAAGAAAAGGCAGGAAGATGTGGAATCCAAGTGTTTCAGCAGCAAGTGTGCAAGTAAAACATTCAGGCTGAGTTGGTAATGACCACGTTCCCCTACATGTGAGTGTAGTATGTTAACTGGGAAATTAAAAGACCTTGTATTTGGAACAAAAGGCAGACAGATATCACTACTTTGAGATGGGTTTTATTATCTAGCAGAATGGTTAGAAAGAGCAAAGCAGAAGCCTAGTAATATGAGGAGACCTGAAGGAATATACATATATATTAATGAAATCAAAATTAGATATGGTGACCCCTTTGAATTTTCAACTGCCTGATCAAAGTATATCAAAATCCAATGGAGAGAGACAGGTAGAAGATCGGAATGGAATATTTCAAAGTTGAGTTGAAGTCAGCCTGAGTAACAGTCCCTACAGGGAAATAAGCAGAAGAGTGTTGAGAGTAAGCTTCAATTTCAGAGCTGACACAGGGATACACCAAGTCTTAAATTAAAGGTTATCACTGTATAGTCTAATCAGGAAAGTGTCTTAAGTGTCTTCTTTTTAATGATTGACTTAATGCATTATTAATAATAAATCAATTAATAAATTGTTGCTGCAGTCTTCAGAATCGGTTCCCAGCCCAAAAGCGTCAAGCAGAACTTTATTCCCTGAATCCAGTGTATTGGGCCAGTGGTCCCTGAAGTTCACAGTGGCAAGTTTATGAATAAGATCTACTTTCCCGTCTCACACATTAAAACTGCATGTCGCCTGCAGTGTGTATGTGTCATGGAAACTACCGGTGACAGCGCTTCTGAGAAGTCCCCAGAAACAAGGCTAAAGGTCACCTGGACTCCTGCTAGGCATCAGAGAGACTAGGGTTACATAAAACTTCTTAACTCAAGCCTAGAATGATCTGGGTACTGGATGAAGCTAACATTAGCAAAACTCTTTAGGGACTTTTTTCCTTGATTACGATTTTTTTTTTCAGAAGTGAGATAAATCAATACCTAGAAGTTTCATGAGGTAAGGCTTGATTAAGACTTACATTATCCATAAGGGATAGGCTAAAATTCTCTTTTTGTCTCTTATTTTCTTTCTATGAGCTTTGTGGATGTCTGAATATCATTGATGTGGGCTATGGGCGGGAGGCTCTTGGTCTCTTCAAAGATAACCTAAGCTGTCTGACTTGTGGGTGTGAGACGGTAAGAGGCTGCAGTCCTGCCCTTAGTTACCATGGCAATGACTCCAGTCCCAGGAAACAGTTTAACAATGCAAGTCTATAAACTTTAAGTATTCAGGGGAAATGCAAACCAAATATGCTAAAAGCTTATCTAGAATGTATGAAGTCCATGCTAAAAGCTTACCTAAGATGTGGAAGATACATATGCTAATTTAAGCCTATTGAGAACTGAAACAAAGGAACCATTTAACCTTTCCTCTCTGTATAAAAGGGAATCCAAAGTCTTGTTCGGGGCTCGGGATTGAAACAGGAAGCTCCCAAGTCCAGCCGGCCATCAATAAACCATTTTTCCTTCTCAAAATCATTCCTGAGTCCTGGCCTCTCCATACACAAATAATTGAACCTCTCTCAAATTCTACAACATCATGACTATTCAATGTCCTACTTATCTAAAAAGGCTTTTAAAAATCTTACCTAAAATCAATGATAGAAATTCAAAATGCAATAGTCTTTTTGTTTCTAAAGGCATCATGTTTTATTTCTATCCACTTTCCCATAATTTCTAAGGTGTTACTAAAAATCTGTAAACCACCTGTTTGAGTTTGCTTTGCTGCTAAAAGCAGATACCATAAAATGGGTTTCTTTATTGATGGGAATTTAATAGTTTACAAGCTTACAATTTTGACCCATGAAAATATCCCAATCAATGCATCGTCAAAATGATGCTTTGTTCCTGAAGACTGTCTGCCGGCAATCCTGGACTCCTCTGTCATACGGCAAGTCACATGTTGGTGCCTGCTGGTCTCACCCTTCTTTTCTGGAATTTCATTGCTTTCAGCTTCTTGATTCCATGGTGTTTTTTTTCTAACTCTCCATTCCATTCACAAATGACTCCATAATTAGATTAAGACCTACCCTGGACCGGGCCTTAATTGAAGTAATCTATTCAAAAAGTCCTGCTTAAAGTAGGTTTATACCCACAGGAATGGACTGGCTTTAAGAACATAATTTTCTTAGGCACGTACAGTTTCAAACCACAACACCACCTTTAGTATTGGGAAAAAGAATAAAATTTCTAAAAGAAAAATGACAAATATAATGGAGAGATTTCTTAAACTATGTAATTATATATCTTGCCTGAGTATGCATGCATCTTATAGGAAGTATGTTCTGATTAAAGTTTTCTCGTGCCCTAAAAGTTGAAAATCACTTACTTCCATTAGTTGATTTTTAACACCTTGTTGAAATATAATTCACACACCATAAAATTCACTGTATTTAAAGTGTATGATTCAATGGTACTTAGAATATTCACCTAGCTGATTAACCATCAACAAAGTAAATTTTAGAACATTTTTATCTCTAACCATTCAGTTACTTCTCATTTTCCACCAACCTCCCTCTCTGCCAAACCTAGGGAACCACTAATATATTTATGTGTATGGGGATTTTTGTGACTGAATTATTTCACTTGGCATAATGTTTTTGATATCTATCCATGTTATAGATATATCAGTACTTCATTTAATTTTATTGCAAATAATATTACAATGTATAGATATACCACACTTGCTTATGTATTTGTCAGTTGGTAGACATTTGTTTTGTTTCCTTTTTGGGAGGCTATTGTGAATGATGCTGCCATGAACATTTGTGTAAAAGGTTGTATATGTACGTATGCTTTTATTTCTTTGATATATACCTAGGAGTTGGTTAAGTTCACATGTCAACTTGGCTAGGTTATGGTGTCCAGTTACTTGGTCAAGCCAGCATTGACCTGATTGTTACTGTGAGGGAATTTCAGAAATTTAAATCCTTAGTAAGTTCATTGCATTTAAGGCTGATTAAATCTACAATCAACAAAGGAGATTGCCTTCAGCTACAAAGGCGGTCTCATTCAGTCAGTTGAAGGCCTTTACAGGAAAATGTGATTTAGGTAGTCAGAAATTAGAGTTCCCCTCTTCTGCTGCTTCTGAGGAACTCATCAAAGCCTTCATTGGAATTCCCATCTTATGACCTGCCCTGTGGAATTCATGTGTGGCAATCTGTACAGTCAGGTGAGTAAATTCTTATAATAAATCTTTTAATACTTACTTTCAAATACATCCTGCCACTTACGTTTCTCTACAGATCCCTGACCAATACAGATATTGATACCAAGAGTGATTCTTGAAAAACAGAATCTTAAAGATGAGATTTCTAAGTTTGTTATAAGGTTTTAGGAATTGGTTCTCTAATCTGATTTGATTAAATATTACCAATGACTCTATTGAATATGATCAATATGGCAATGATAGTCCATGTCATTAATTAACAATAGGGTTATGCAAAATATCACTGTTAGTTACTGCTACTCAAATGCTTATAAGAGTCATGACTCTGAGTGAATGTATATTTGACCTTGACAGAGTTTTGTGGAGTTAGAAAGTATGGTGACTTTAGCTGGTTAGTTCTAAATATGCTAGATATAGTTGTTAATAAAGGGAAGAGTTTATGGCTGCAAATTCCTAGCTCCAGTGATATAGGAAAGACATGAAATCTTCCATATGTGACCTGAAAGAAATTCTTGTATCTTGTAGCCACAGACTTGAGAATTCTGAAAACCAGACCCAAATCCTATCATGTGAGTAACTGAATTACAAAGTCAATTGAATTCCCAACTTTACATGGTGTCTGCTATTAAAGTGAGGGCCTTGATTCAGAAGGAATGAGACCCTGAATATTGGAAGGTGAACATATAGGCTGATAATCAGACACCCAGTTTCTACATGACGAGATTTATCCTGCTGTGCTTGATAAACCTGTAACTGAATGCTTTGAGGAAACAAACTTCACATCTCCATCTAAAATGATTAACCTGTTTCACAGATGAAACTATAGTGGAATGCCCTGAGGTAGTTGTCTTGAAAGACACACTGCTAATTCTTCTCATGACCCACTCCCACCACTGCCTTCCTCTTTTGGACCTATGCTAGACTGAAGTCTCAACAGGCCTCAAGTGGTGAGGCTCAAAGTGTGATCCATGATGGGACGCAACACTCCAGAACAAAAATATATAGAAAAATCAGGGGAGTATGTGTGAGAATAGATATTAAGGGCGTGGATAAAGGTAGAAGGAACATAAGGCTGGATCGAGCTAAATATATCGATATGGGCCCACTAAGCAGACATTCTGATTTAAATGCTATAGCTTGAAGGATTAAAAAGGGTTCTAACTGTTTAGGTGGTTGATTGACTCGTGAACTAAAAGGTGGCCTATATTAACTGAAATTGAAAGGCTAGGACTTCCCTGGTGTTACTAGATGAGGGGATCCAAAGACTTAGAAAGATTGTCATGTTAGAGTGGATTTATCATGTAAGACCTGCTCACATGCTGAAGAAATGTCCAGAGGACACAACTTTCACCAGAATTGTGAGGAATAAATTTGTGAGAGCAGCTTCACCATCCATGAAGAGCTCTGTGTCACTCTTCTGCGTAGGTGAGACATTACTGTGGGAACTGCTGTCACATAACTTGGATCCTTAAACTCAATTTGGATGATTGGATCCTGGGATGGCAGGAGCAAATTGAGCAAAGGTGGATGTGGTCTCTGTAATGGACAGCAAAGTCAAATCAGTAATCAAATTTGTCTGGCTTACAGAAAACTCTAGCATTGACCAGCTGATCAGGAAGTACCTATACGAAATTGATGAGTAGTTTACTAAATTTTTACTTGAGCTGAATAAGCAGAAGAGTCCTAGGTTATGTGAACAAAAGTTTAATTTGAATCACAAAAACAGAGAGTCATGGTCCCTTAATGATTTCTCAGATTTGAGACCATTTATAGGCCCAGAATTCCTTGAATGAAGGGAAGGCATGGATCGCATGTGGAAGGATGCTAAAACTACACTGGAAAAAATGATCCTATTAATCTTCCTCCCAGCCTATCCCAATGGATTTATGGCCTCTCATCAGGATGATTGTGCATTGGAGAAAAAGAAATGATTTGTCATTTGGGGGATTATTAGACACTGGCTCTGAATTGATGTTAATTCCAGGAGACCCAAAATATCACTGTGACCCACCAATCAGAGCAGGGCATCAGGTGATCAATGGAATTTTAGGTCAGATCTGTCTCACAGTGAGTTCAAACACATTCAGTGGTTATTTCCCCATTCTGGAATGCATAAATGAATTAGACATATTTAGCTACTGGAGGAACACATTGTTTCTGATTTGTGGGGTGAGGGATCTTATGGAAGGAAAGACCTGTGGAAGCCACTAGAACTGTCTCTACCTATCAAAATAGTAAATCAAAATTTGTAGTGGATTCATTGGGTGTTTGTAGAGATTAGTAACACCATCAAGGACGTGAAGGATGCATAGAAAATGATTCTCAAACATGTCCATTCAAATTTCCTACTAGGCCTATACAGAAAACAGATGGATCTTTGAGGCAGACAGTGAATTATTGTAACCTTAACCTTGGGGTGACTCCAATTTCAGCTGCTGTCCTAGATACATATCATTGTTTGAGTAAATTGACACATCCTCAGTACCTGGTATGTGGCTATTGAGCTGGCAAATGATTTGTCTTCGATACATGTTAGTAAAGATAAGAAATAGTTTGCTTTCAGCTGGCAAGACAAGGAATTACCTTCAAAATCTCACCTCAATTGTCCAGCCCTGTATCATAATCTAGTCTTCATGGACAATAATTCCTTTCCCTTCCACAAGACATCACACTTATACATTTCATTGAAGACTTTATGCTGAATGAACCTCATGAGCAAGAAGTAGAAACTATTCTAAATTTATTGGTAAGGCATTTGCATGTCAGAGGGTGGGAAATAACTCCAACAAAAATTTAGGAATCTTCCACCTCAGTGAAATTTTTCGGAATACCAATGTTATGGACATGTTGAGATATCCGTTCTAAGGTGAAGGATAAGCTATTGAATCTGAACCTTCCTACAACCAAATAAGAGGCATAATGCCTAGTTGGCATCTTTGGATTTTGGAGGCAATATATTACTCATTTGAAGTGCTACTTGGGCCCATTTACCCAGTGAACTGAAAATCTGCTAGTTTTGAGTGGGGACCAGAAAAAGAGGATGTTCTGCAACAGGCTGTTTGCTGTGTGACATGCACCGACACTTGGGCCATATAATCTAGTAGATCCAATGGTGCTGGAAGTTTCATGAAAAACAGAGATGCTGTCTGAAGCCTTTGGCAGTGCCCTATAGGATAATCATGGTGCATACCTTTATGATTTGGGAGCAATACCCTGCCATTCTCTGCAGATAACTACTCTGCTTTAGAGAAATAGTTTTTTGCCTGCTACTGGCCCTTGGTGGAGACCAAATGCTTAACCATAGGCCACCACGTTGCTGTGAGAGCTGAGTTGCCAATCATGTACTAGGTGTTATCTGGCCCTCCTAGCCATACAATTAGGTGTGCACAACAGCTTACACTTCCAAGGTCATGAAATGTCCAAATCAAGGCATCTGCAGAAATTCTTTCTCACCAAAGTCAGTTACTGGTGATCCTAGGATTCTGTCATGTGGGGAAGCAAGATGGCAATCAATCTCTACCAAGTTTCCTCCCTTCCCCTCCAGAATCTACCATCTCCTGGAGCTCCACTGTGAGCAATGAGGCATAGGTCTCATCTCTTTCTAGGCCTCCTTTCTCAGTCTTGGTTTCTCTGCTCTCTTCCTGAGTTCAACTGTGGGCTCTCAGGCATATGACTTGTCTCACTAGCCTTGAGCTGCCCCATGGGTCCAGCCTCTTAGAAGCACCTTTCTGTGCTCTGCTGATTCCAGAATCTGGGACTTCTTTCTGCTTTTCAGGGCTTTATCGTTTTCCTGCAGTTCTCTCTTTTGCATGGCAGGATCAAATAGGAAGAGCTCTCTTTTCTGTGTATATCTCCATTTAAATGTAGCTCCAGTAAGAGGGCAGAGACCCAACCTGAGTCATGTTTCATTGACGTAGTCCAATCAAAAGCATCCACAGGAATGGATGAGTTAAAGAACATGATCTTTTTTTCTTTTGCGGATTCACCAAATTCATACTGTCACAATGAGGATGTGACCCAAGTGTCCATAGTCCCCACTCCTGCCACATCACCTTCTTTTGAGATCCAATCCTGTAATTATGGTCTCTTGGGCAGTTCCCTTCAATCAGTTGACTGATGAAGAGAAAATCTGGGCCTGGTGTAAAGATGGTTGTGCAGGATATACAGTTACCACCCAAAGTGGATAGCTGTAGCACTACAATACCTGTCTTGCACATCTCCGAAGGATTGTTATTAAGGGTATTCCTCCCAGGATTGAGGACTTCAGGTAGGGTCCTTGTTTGCTCATTTTGTTTGAAAGAGAAATGGCTGGAGATGAATTTGTATAGTTAGTGGGATGTGGCCTATGGTTTAGCTAGATGATCACGGACTTAGAAGGAACATGATTGGAAAATCAGTGACAAAGAGGTCTGGAAAAGAAGAATGTGGATAGACCATTCAGAATGGGTGAAATATAATGAGATATTTGTGTCCAATGTGAGTGTTTACCAGAAGGTGATTTCCACCGAGGGAGATTTTAATAATCAAGTGGATAGGATGGCCCATTCTGTGGATACCAGTCAGCCTCCTTCCCAACCACTCCTATCATTGCCCATTAAGCTAATGAGCAAAGTGGCCAAGATGGTAGGGATGGAGGTGATAATGGGCTAGCAACATGAACTACCCTTCACCAAGATTAACCTAGCTATAGCCACTACTGTGTGCCCAATTTGCCAGCGGCAGAGACCAACATTCAGTTCCTGTTAAGGCACCATTCACTGAGGTGATCAGCCTGTAACCTGGTGGAATGTTGAACCACTTCTATCGTGGAAAGGGCAACATTTTGTTCTTATTGGAATACACATACTCTGGGTATCGATTTGCTTTCCCTGCCGTCAATCCTCTGTGAAATCTATCATTCATGGACTTACAGAATGCCTTATCAACTGTCATGTTATTCCACACAGCATTGCTTCTGATTGAGGATCTCACTACACAGAAAATGAAGTGTGGTAATGGTCACACACTCAAGGAATTCAGTGGTTCTTCCATGATCCTTATTATCCTGAAGCAGCTAGATTGATAGAATGGTTTCCTTAGCTTTGCAGTAAATTTTGAAAT
The DNA here is from genome assembly GCF_030445035.2 of Dasypus novemcinctus. NCBI lineage: Eukaryota > Metazoa > Chordata > Mammalia > Cingulata > Dasypodidae > Dasypus > Dasypus novemcinctus. Next base: position 143,983,443 of record NC_080676.1, read on the forward strand.
CTGGAAGTGTGAGTCCTTCAAATGTGTTCTTCTTTATCAACACCATTTTGGCTATTCTGGGCCCCTTGAATTTCCATATGAATTTGAGGATTAGTTCAGCAATTTCTGCAAAAGAAACCATCTGGGATTTTGATAAGGACTGTGTTAAATCTGTACATCAATTTAGGGAGTATTGCTGTCTTAACAATTACAAGTCTCCCAGTCAATGAACATAGGAAGTCTTTCCATTTATTTCAGTCTTCCTTAATTTCTTTCAATTACACTGTCTTGTTTTCAGACTTTAAGTTTTGCACTTTGTTTCTCAAGTTTGTACCTAAGTGTTCTATTCTTTTTGATGCTATTCCAAATGTGCTTGTTTTCTTAATTTCATTTTTGAGTTTTTCATTTTAAGTATATAGAAATACCATTAGGGAAGCAGACTTGGCCCAGTGGTTAGGGCATCTGTCTACCACATGGGAGGTCTGCAGTTCAAACCCCAGGCCTCCTTGACCCATGTGGACCTGGCCCACGTGCAGTGCTGATGCACAAAAAAGAGTGCCGTGCCATGCAGTGGTGTCCCCCACGTAGGGGAGCCCCACGCACAAGGAGTGTGCCCCATAAGGAGAGCTACCCAGTGCAAAAGAAAGTTCAGCCTGTCCAGGAATGGCGCTGCACACACGGAGAGTTGACACAACAAGATGATGCAACAAAAAGAAACACAGATTCCCATGCTGCTGACAACAACAGAAGTGGACAAAGAAGAATATGCAGCAAATAGACACAGAGAACAGACAACTGGGACGGGGGGAGGGGAGAGAAATAAATAAATAAATCTTTAAAAAACAAAAAGAAATACCATTAATTTTTGCATGTTGGTCTTGTATTGTGGTAGATCAAATCATGTATCCCAACAAAAGACATTTTCTTAATCTTAATCTGCCTTCTTGTGAGTATGAACCCATTTTGAAATAGTACCTTTTAAAGATGAAATTATTAGTGAAGGTGTGGCCAGATTGAACAAGGGAGGGTATTGTTCTGTTCTACTGGAGGTGTTTGAAGGAAATTCAGACACATTCAGTAGAAGGCAGAATTCAGCAGAATCCAGAAGACCAGACACAAGGAGAAAGACAACCATATGATGGAGGACTGTCAGCACCAGAACACCAGCTATTCTGGGAGAAAGCATGGCTTTGCCAACATCTTGATTTTGTACTTGTAGCCTTAAACAGTGAATCAATAAATTCTTGTTGTTTAAGCCAAGCCACTGAGTCGTATTTATCATAGCAGACTTGGCAAACCAAGACATGGACCCTGCAACCTTGGTGAACTTGTTTATTAGTTCTACTAACTTTTTAGAGCATTGCTTGGGATTGTATAATATACATACAATACTAAGTCATCTGCAAATGGAAGTAGTTTAACTTCTTCATTTCCAATCTGGATGGCTTCTTTCCTCCGCTGTATTGCCTAATTGACCTAACTAGAACCTCCAGGACAATGTTGAATAGAAATGGTGAGAATGGACATCCTTGTCTTTTCCAGATCTTGGTGGGGGGGGGGGGGGTGGCGGAGAGGGCAGGGGGACAGGAAGCAATCAGTCTTTCAGTCTTCCACTCTTAGGTGTGATACATGGATTGGTCATGTGCTCAACCCTTTGCCAGACTGAGGAAGTTTGCTAATTCTTAATGAAATACGTCATATATTCTGAAGGACAAAGTCTAGCTGGAAGCTCTTCAGTTCAAATGACAGAAGGGGAACAATATATATTAAACTAATAAAATTGGTATTTTCACATATATTGCCTCAGTGTAATCTCACACTAATTGTGTTTGATGTATATCATTATCCCTAGCTAACAGAAGAAGAAAACACTGATCTGAAAATTTATATAACTTTTTCAAAATCACAAACAATGCAGCAATGCCAAAATTTGACCCAAACAATAAAATTAAATGGTTCTTCCTATTGAACTGGATAATTTAAATTTAATAGACTCTTTTTGCTATTATTTTCTCAGGAGCCCTGGACTTCTTTCCATTAAATCACACTTTTTTTTAAGATATAGTTTTAATTTATGTCACTGTTGTGGTACAGACATACCAATTTTTTTTTTCCTGCTTCTTTAACCCTTTTCACTTCAAGTTTGTAAAGGTATTCAACTATGGTTTTAATGTAGAAAAAATATGCATTCTACAAAACAATAAAAGAAATTGTTGATCTTCAATGGTATGTTCCTTTACAGTTTTTATCTTCCCTCATCAGCTAATAAATTTAATCTTAGAAATTCTAAAGATTATTCACTATTATAGCAAATGCAAACTGACAAAATGAGAGAAAAGTCAGAAGAAGGATGTCATATTTATTTGCCTATGCAATTTCTGGCATTGTTAAAAACATACATTAATATTTTGCAATGGTTTTTATCATAATCGGTTTTCAAGAAGTTTTTGCTTTCAGATACAATGCTTTCAGGCAGAACACAGTGATGGAATCAGTTGAGAGAAAATGAGTTTCTTCCTATTAAAAGGATAATTTAAAATCAGTGTATAAATGTCTATGTTATTATGTAAATAACTAGGATGTGTATCTTTAAAAAGTGTTTTAATACAATTTGAGATCAGGACTCCTAAATCAGGTTGTTATCTGTGTAACAAATGAAATACTTTAAAATTTAATTTTTATTCAGAACTCAGCACTGTCCAAAGGTGAAGAATATTCTCCTAAGGAAAAACTGCAATTGGAAGGAAAGACAATTTGTTTGAGCTCCTTTTTAGCTGCCAACTCATTATTTTGCCTGGCAATAACCACAAGAAGATTTCAATCTAACATACTCACTTTATTTGGCATGCTACTTGCCAGAAATTTCCTGAATAGAAAACTCTGATGTGGTGAGGCTCATATACTACTCTTTTAAAAATATAAATGAGACTTGAGCATACTAATATCTGATAAGACAACAAATATAACTCAAAATTTATCTCTTTATCTGTCAATTATATTGAATAAGCTGTAGTACATCCTGATTCATCTAAAACATACATCTCAGGAAACGATAACCTTTAGTTTATGCTTTTCAAATTACATTTCACTCCTATCTCCTAAATTAAGTATTGAGTTTCTTTCTTAAATTTACCCTACATTCAACAATCACTATTTTTTCATAGTCTTTTTTGATAATTCAAGGTGCTTTTAGCAAAAGCCTCACATGTATTGATTCTGTTTAAAAAACCAATATTAAAGACCTATTCAGGAAATAATTATTTCTGTTTATTTTTAACTAGAAATTATAAAGCATTTCTCTTTTCCATTTTTCAGAATCAAATGATTCATGGCAGCTTTTGTGAAAAATAAATTATTATAGGAAGGGTAGCACAGGGTACCAGATGATTCATAATCTCACAAATTGGAAATTTTCTCCTAGGTGTGAGGAAATGCTTTCACTGAATGTAGTGTTCAAGGTGAAGAGTTCCATCTCATTGAGTTACAGTAGCTACACTTTCATGGAGTGAAATATCTAGTGGATGATAAATAAAAATGTTTGTTGAATTGAACTGAAACAGCTCAGATAACCCCTTTTTTTTTTTCTTTTCTTTTCTTTTCTTTTTTACCCTGCTGACTTATTGTGTAAAAAAAAATGATATTTAGAGTACGAAAGCTGGGTTAGAGGATGGTATGTAAACTGTTCTCAGAGAGTTGCACTAAACAACTCATTGCTACTTTCATCAACACACTTTAAAATCTATCCTATAAAAACTACTCTGAATACTCTAAAAACACAATAGCCAGTGAATGGAGGTGCCAAATTTGAATGCATGCAGAGTATTTATCACTTCAAAAACCAAAATATTCTCTAAGTGTTGTTTTATATATCTGCCACCATTAGCCCCTTATTGGAAGAAATAAGATAAGTGAAAAACTTTTAACCAATGTTGTTGCTTGCATAGAACCATGATCGTCAGTAAGTATTAAATAATACCAAACACAATAACAAATACTAGGATGAAAAGTGAAAACAAAAATTATCATGAAACTAAGAAGCTATGTTGGTTAATTTCATGTGTCCACTTGGCTAGGTTATGATATCCAGTTTGATCAAGCAAGCTGTGGCCTGATTGTTACTGTGATGGTATTTAATACATGGATTTGCATTTATTGTCCATTGATTGCATATATAATATCAAGGGAGATTGTCCTCCATCATGAGAGGAGTCTCCTTATCTAACCAATTGGAGGTTTAAAAGCCAGAATTGAAAGTTTCAGAAGTTAAGAAAGAAGAAAGTCTGTCTCTACTTCAGCCAGGCAGCTTCCTCTGCAGAACTCAATTTCACCTTCATTGGTGATTCCAACTTGAGTCTTCTCCTGGGGAATTCAACATCACTTTTATCAGAATTTCCAACATGCAGTCAGCCCTACAGAATTCTGACTTCCAATCCCACAGTCATGTGAGCTAATTCCTATAATAAATCTCTTGATATTTGTGTGTGTCTGTGTGTGTATATATATATATGTGTGTGTGTGTGTGTGTCCTGTCATCTGTCATTTCTGTTTCTCTGGAGAATCCTGACAAATTCAGAACTTAAATGAACATCTTTAAAATATTTTAATTCCTTATAAAAGTAGTACAACCTTTCTGAAGGTGATTTGAAAATATTACCAAAAGTTTTAAAAAATACCTATTAGTTTACCAAATAATTCCACTTATAGTAATTTACTCTAAAAACATATTTCACCAGGATATTTTACAAAGATTTCCTTCCTCATAGCAGCAAATCAAAAACAACCTGAATGCTCAACAATAAGAAATTGTTTATGACTGTACAATTTTATAATAAATTATATAAATACATACAAAGTAGAAAACAGTGTTTTAATATATTATGATTAGAAAGTGGGATGGTTAATTTTATGTGTCAACTGACTACATTATAGTGTCCAGTTGTTTGATCAAACATTGGGCTACATGTTGCTATGATAGTGTTTTATAGATGTGATTTGCATTCAAAATCAATTGACATTGTTAAAGGAGATTACCTTTGGTAGTGTGAATGGACCTCATCTAATCAGCTGAAGGCCTTAAAAGCAAAGAAATAACATTTCCAGAGAAAGAAGAAATTTTGCCTTAAGGCTATTATTAATTCCACTTTGAGTTTCCAGCCTGCTGGTCCACCTATGGTTTTTCAGGCTGAAGATTGCAATGTCGACAGGAATTTCCAGACTGCTGGCCTGCTCTATGGATTTCAAACATGGCAATACCCACAATGACATGAGCAAATTCCTTAAAATAATCTCTTAATATATATTTGCATATATTCTGTTTGTTCTCTTTAACTGGTAAGGACTGACTGATTCTGAAAGTTAAAACAATACAGTTTACAGTGTTTTGCATGATGAAATAGGCACTATATCTATATCAGGAAAAAAAGTATGATAAATAGTTTTTCAGTGCAAAACTAATTGTATAAGAAACATAACATCTTAGAGCATTTACGTTTTATTATTTAAATGTATGCTCCATGACAGCAAGGATTTCCAAATTGTTCATATTTGCATCACCTCTCTAGCCCGGGGCTCAGTCTATGGAAGGTAATTTTAAAATATTGAACGTATTGGTATAAACAATTGGTCCATCAGGAATAAAATGGGACCCTCAGTTCTTATTTCCTGGAATTATATGTTAGTTTGGCTATATTTGTTATGAAAGTACTACCATTCCATAATTCACACCTCCTCTCTAATGTTAAAAAAAAAAAAAAAAAGATTGGCTCCCAAATCTTACTTGTTTAAATTTTTATCATTCTAAAATTTAAGAGAAATGTACTTCATCTTGGCCTAGCTTTACTTCAGAAATGATATCTTTGGAAAGTAGTACATCTCAATAGGATATGATATTAAACCTTTGACTATGTTAATTCAGTTATGTGTTTGTCTTTTCAGTTGACCATATTAAATATAACTAGTCTTTCTATATTTGTGTGACCTTAGATAGTAATTTGAAAAAAAAATATTCCATGGTAATCTATCTCGAAGCATAAAGTAAGAAATTCTCTTTAAACCAGCATCATGTAATGAAATAAATTGTTTTAAAACAACCCTTGCACAAAATTTTTCCTGAGTGTTTTGGAAGAAAAACAGAATAGAATCATTCCAATGAAATCACGTTATGTGGAGTTATGGTATAGTAATACCAAATATGTATATTCAGCAAATAAATACGTGTCTAAATATTTCCCTTCAAGGAAATATGCATATATTTTAAACAACATTGTTCATTATAACATCTTCCTTTCAAAAGCAGGGCAGACTGCTAAATGTATTCATTAATTCTACAATTTGAAACACTGTCTCCAAGAACAAAAGGAAACATGAATATAATTTCTGGAAAAGGTGTAAACTAAAGGAAGTTGACCTAGTTAGGACTGAATTATTACTCCAGCTGCGCTTCATACAATGTCTTTGTGCAAAGTGTATTCTCTGCTGCAGACACAGAGGGATATCTGTCACTGCCAAGAAGCTTTCTGTGATAAGAAAAGTTTATTTCAGAATGCTCAAAGTTATTACAGAAAACTTGTGTGTCAGTGGCACAAAAGGGAGAAATGCATAAACAAAAGACAATTCTTAAATCATAGTCCAAGTTAGTCACTACTTTGGTGCCTGATTCTTAAGCTCTCAATTGTCCACAGGGACTTCCAAGAAAGGAGAAAGAAAATCACAATTCTTTTGAAAAAAAGTAATTCCCCTTTCAAAATTTGCTCTTCCTGGACAACAGGGAAGGAAAAAGTAAAAGATTAACCATAGTTGCTGTTGTGTCACTACAGCATTTATTTCTCTCTTCTGACATGCTTTTACTTTTTCATTTATTCTTTTTATAATATTTTTAAAAAATTTTAAAGATACTTTAGATTAAATAATGTTACATAAAAAATATAGGGGTCTCCCATATGCCCCATTCCTTACCCCTCCCATACTTTCCCACATTAGCAACATCCTTCATTAGTGTCATACATTTGTTGCAATTGATGGACACATATTGAAGCATTTCCACTAATTGTGGATTATAGTTTACGTTAAAGTTTATAGTCTGTTCTGCACAATTTTGTAAGTTATGGCAGGATAAATAATGGCCTGTATCTATCATTGCAACATCATGCGGGACTATTCCAATGTCCTGAAAATGCCCTATTATACCTATTTTTCCCTCTCCCTCCACTCAGAACCTCCAGTGACCACTGCTTCCACCTCAATGATAAAAGTTCTTCCATTTCTAGAATAACAATAAATCGATAGTAGAATACCAGTAAGTCTACTCTAGTCTTTCATTCATTCCCCAATCCTGAGGATTCTGGGATGGTGATGCCCACTGAGAGGGGGCTTTGATCCCATATGGCTGATGGATAGGACTATCTTGCTTGCAGTTGCAGACTCTCTCTGTTCCTTGGGATGGTCGTCATCCATCATCAGCTCCTTGTTAGTTGTCCTGGATGAGTCCAATGACCTGGAGAGTATGTGATGCAACTCTGCTGAGATTCAGGGCCCATCTGGCACATGGACAGCCCTAAGATTAAAGTCTCTTGGACATACACCTATCAAGTATAGTACTAACCCTATATAGGTTTAAATAGAAGGGGCAGATGAGTCATGTGTAGGGAAACCACAAATGAGTCCAACTCTGTCACCCTGGGGAGCATAAATTCCAAAGTCGGGCCCACTGGCAGATATGAAACTCCTGAGCTGTCTGCCCTGCCTGTAGTGTCTGGATGTCTCTAGAGTGCTCAGGAACCCTGGTATTTGGGGCAGTATTTACTGTGGCAGTCAATGAGATCCTGCTGAGACGTGCATAAGTGTAACCTCTGGAATGACGTCCCAACTCACTTTGAAACCTCTTAGCCATATAACTCATTTGTATTTAGCCTTTCCCCCTTTTGCTCAAGGTCTTTTTGCAGGTACATCGCTTGTTGGCATTTGGTAATCTTACCAGCTCTAGGCATAGGATCTGCAAATGAAAGATCTTTAGGATCTAAAACAATATTTTCTTCAAAAGAAAGGAATGTGTTGCTTCCACATCTATAATGTCCAGAAGACAGAAGCTGTTAATATCCAAGGAGGGAGCAGATGTGGCTCAAGTAGTTGAGCACCTGCTTCTCCCATGGGAGGTCCCGGGTTCAGTTTCCTGTGCTCCTAGAAACAAAAAAAAAAAAACAAGAAAAACAACAAACAGCAGCAAGCAAACAAATGTAAAAAGATCCAACTCAGGGGAGCTGATGGGCTGGGTAGTTGAGCTCAGGCTCTGTACATGCAGGGTCCCAGGTTCATTCCCTGGCCCTGATACAAAACAAAACAAAACAAAACAACAACAAAAAAAAAACCTCCAAGGAGACAGTATTATTTTACTCTGTTGCACAAATCCCAAATTTAGTGATTTAGTCATTTGTTCATTCAACAACTATTCATGGGGTGTCTATGTATGCTAAAACTTGTTAAGCACTGGCAATACAGCAGTTAATAAAGCAACAAAAATGCCTTCTCTTATGGATTTTACCTTTTAAAATGAACAAAAAAAAAACACACCTAGAAATAAGTAAATTACAAAGCATGTTACAAGGAGGTAAATGCAATTTAAGAAAATAAGTGCATTTAGGCAGGTGAGAGGAAGTGGGTTGCAATTTTAAAAGGGAGTCGTTATGGTCACTGAATAGCTGATGAGAATGTGACTTTTGGACAAGAAAATAAAGAAGAGATGCAATGACCCATGTGGCTATCTGAGGAAAGAGCCAATGCAAAGCTGATGACATGGAAACATGATGGCCTTCCAAGAAACAGCAAAAAGCCAGAACTGCTAAAATGAGTTGAGGAAGTGAGAATATATAAGTAGATGGAGTCAGAGAAATAACAGAGCCTATATAGGGCTTGTTGGGCATTTTATCAGGATAAAGGAGTTCCTTTTTCTTCCTGATTAGCCAGGAGTTTTTATCATGAATAGATTTTGAATTTTGGAAGATAGTTTTTCTACATATATATCAATGATCATATGATTTTCCTATTTTACTCTGCCGATATTTTAAACATTAGCTGTTGATTTTTGAATGTTGAAACTATCTTTCATTCCTGGGATGAACCTCATTTGGTCATCATATATATATTCCTTTTACATATTTCTAGAATCAGTTTGTTTATCTATACAATGTTTAGTCGTATTCAAGAATAATTTTCAACTACAGTTTTATTCTGTTGTATTAGCTTTGCCTTTTTTCCCATCAAGGTAATGATGCTTTAAAGGAAAAAAAAAAAAAAAGGTAGAAGCCTTCCTGCGTCTTCTATTTTCTTGAAGAATTTGTGTAGACTACATGTTTTTGTTTCTTCTTTAAAGATTTGGTCAATTTTACCTTTGCTGTCATCTGAATCTAGAGTTACTCTATGGGAAGATTTTAAATTATAAATTCTATTTATTTAAGAGTTATAGGGCTATTCAGGTTATTTCTTTTTGAGAAAGATTTGGTAGATTTTATCTAGATATATTTGTTTCATTTAACTTGTTTAACTTATTGCCATAAAATCCTAATAGCCCATTGCTATTATCCTTTTAATATCTGTAAGATCTATGTTTATGTCTTTTCTGTGATTCTTTATATGGTTAATTTGTGTTTTCCCCATTTTTTTCCTGGATCAGTTGGGCTAGAGTTTTATTAATTTTATCGATTTTTTTCAATGAAACAGCTCTTGGCTTTATGTATTTTATTATTTTTCTGATTTTTATCTTATTGATTTCTTCTTTTATCTTTATTATTTCCTTTGACTTAATTTGGGTTTAAATTGTCCTTTAATCTCCAGTTTCTTAAATTGGATGATTTGATCATTGATCTGTGACCTTTCTCTGTTTCAAATGTAAGCATTTCATGCCATGAATTTCCTGTTAAGCACTGTTTAGCTCTTCCAATATATATTTTTAAACAAATTAATTTTGATATACATTAATAAAAGATAAATTCACCCAAAGTGTGTAATCAATTATATTTTATATGATCACATAGTTGTGGGTTCATCACTTCAATCATTATTAGAGAATTTTCATTATTTCGGTGAAAATGACAAAAACAAAAACAGGCAAATAAACAAGAAAGTTCCTCACCTCTCAGTCTCTGTCTGTTTCCCCTGCTGTATCTAGCTGCTATTTCTGGCTATTCTTGCATTCCCTAATATTTTTGATATGTTGTGCTTTCGTTTTCTTTCAATTCAAATGACTTTCATTTCCTCTTTCATTTCTTCTTTGACACATTCACAATTAAGAAGTGTGTCCTTCAATAGATAAATATTGTGAGAATTTCCATTATCCTTCTCTTTCAAATTCTAGTTAAATTGCAGTTTAGTCTGAAAATAAGCTTGATGTCATAGACAGAGAGATGCCCCGCAAGTTTTCAATCCCCTGATATACATGACTTGGGCAACCACCTCTCTTTGAGTGTGGGCAAGATCTGTGAATATGAGAGGTTACCAGACATATCATTGGGTTATGTATGTAGCAAAGATAAAAGAGATTTTGCAGCTGCCATTAAGTACCTATTTAGTTGGCATTAAGTTAATCAAGACAGAGATTATCGTCCATGGGCCTGACCTCATCAGTTTACCTCTTTAAACATGGTTCTAGAGGTCAGATACAGAAGTCAGAATGATTCAAAGCAGCAAAGACACTGTATTATTGATGACCTTGAAGGAAAATTCCATGCCGTGGAACAAGCCACAAGGCAGTCCTACATTCAGAAGGAACTGAATTCTGCCAATAACCAGGGAGGTTGGAAGAGGTTCCCAGGCCTCAGACCAGGTCATAGTTCCAACTGGAACCTCTATTTCCTCCTGGTGAAACCCTAAGCAGAGGATTATCATTTCTTGAAAATTGTCGTAAGATCAAGTGCATATCAATCATGATGAATTTTTCATGCCCTCTTAGAATGTCCTATAAATATAAATTAGATAAAGTTGTATGACAGTGTTTACAGAAAACTTATGCAAAAAAAACAGAGTTCTCAAACCACCCTTCACAGGCACACTTATCCCTCTTATAAGCAATTTGCATTAGTATGGTACTTTGGTTACAATTGATGAAAAATATAATGACAGTTATCCTATTAACTGTAGCTAGAGTTTATTTTATGGTGTACTGTTCAGTTCTATAGATTTTTAAAATTTTATTCTAAGGAATTTAAAACCTAAAATTTCCCATTGTAACCACTTTCAAATATGCAATTCAGTGGTGTTAATTCTATCCACAATGTTGTGTCATCACCACAATCCATTGTCAAAATATTCCCATCATCCAAAACAAAACTATCAATTTTGCATTAACTGCCCCCCCTCAACACACTTTGGCTCCTGATAGACTGCATTACAGTTTCAGACACTATGAATTTGCTTATTATTTTGTTTCTGAGTTTTTGTTGTTGCTGTTTTTTTAATTTTTTTTAATTTTTAAAGAAGTGCTTTAGATTACATAAGTATTATATAAAAAATATAGGGGGTTCCCAAATGTCTCACTCCCTCCCTCTCCCATACTTTTTCACATTAATAACATCCTTCAGTAGTGTGGTACATTTGTTACAATTGATGAACATATATTGAATCATTGCTATTAACTGTGGACTATAGTTAAATTATAGTTTAAACTCTGTCCTGCACAATTTTGTAGGTTATGGTAAAATATATTTTGGCCTGTATCCATCATTGCGATGCTATGCAGAACAATTCCAATGTCCCGAAAAAGCCCCCATATTACACCTATTCCTCCCTTTCCCTCCCGTCAGAACCTCTTGTGGTCACTGCCTTTATATCAGTGATAAAATTTCTTCCATTGCTAGAATAATAATAAATCTACAGTAGAATAATAAGTCTTCTTTAGTCCATTGTTTATTGTTTATTCCCCAATCTTGAGGATTTGGGGATGGTGATGCCTACTCTGCTTCTAATTAAGAGGGGGCTTAGACCCTGTGGGAAAGATGGATGGAGCTATCTTGCTTGCAGTTGCAGACACTCTCTGTTCCTTAGGATGCGCATTGTCCATCATCATCCCCTTGTTCATTTTCCTGGGCGAGTCCAATGAACTGGAGAGTAGGTGTTGAAATTCTGCTGAGATTGAGGGCTCAACTGGCACATGGATGGACCAAAGATTTAAGTCTCTGGGGCATATATTTATTAAGTATAGTGTTAATTATAGGTTCAAATAAAAGGGAAACTATAAATGAGTCCAACTCTGCTTATTATTTTGTATAAGTGAGATCACACAATATCTATTCTTTTGTATCTGTCTTATTTTATGCTGATGTCTTCAGGGTTATTCCATTATGTTGCATATATTAGACCTTTATTCCTTTTTATTGTTGAATTATATTCCACTATATATATATATAGTGGAATATAATATATCACTTTTTGTTTACCCATTCATCTGTTAATGGACACTTGGGTTTAACCCAACTTTTGGCAGTTGTGAATAATGCCACTATGAACATTAGTGTGCAAATATCCTCTTGGGTCCTTACTTGTAATTCTTTGATTATATTCCTACAAATGAGACTGACAGGTCATATGGTAATTCTACATTCAAATTTATGAGCAACTGCTAAACTGATTTATACAATGACTACATCATTTTACATCCCTAAGAACAAGGATTATTTGTTTCCACATCCTCTCCAACACTTCTCATTTTCTCTTTTTAAAAAAATAGTAGTCATTGAAGTGTGTGATATGGTATTTCAGTGTGCTTTTCATTTGTATCTCCCTAGTGGATAATGATATGAAGAATCTTTAATATACTTGTTGGTCATTTGTATATCTTCTTTGGAGAAATGTCAGTTCATGTCTTTTGCCTACTTATAAAGTTTTTTATCTTTTCTGTTGTTCAATTGTAAGAATTCTTTATATGTTCTGAAATTAGACCTTTATCAGACATGTGGTTTCCAAATTAAAAAAAAAAAAAACATTCTATAGGTTGTTGGGTTTTTTTTTACTTTCTTGAAATCCTTTTATGCACAAATTTTTTTCATTTTGTTGAGGTTCTATTTATCTATGTTTTTCTTTTCTTGCTTGTGCGTTTGATATAAATTCTAAAAGAAAATCATTGTCTAACACAAGGTAATGAAGATGTTTCCCTATGTTTTCAAGAAGTTATAGATTTGATACTTATATAGAGGTCTTTAATGTATTTTGTGTTAAATTTTGTATATGGTATAAGATAGCCATTCATATTCATTATTTTGCATGTTGCAACATAATTTGTTGAAGAGGAATATTCTTTCCCCCATTGAATGGACATCATAACACCCTTTTTAAAAAATCATTTGGGGGAAACGGATGTGGCTCAAGCAGTTGGGCTCCTGTCTACTAATATGGAGGGTCCACAGCTCAATGCCCAGGGCCTCCTGTTGAAGGTAACTGGCCCACATGGCGAGCTGGCCCATGTGGAGTGCCGGCCCACACGGGAGAATGCCACCTGTGCAAGAATGCCAACTGACGCAAAGAAGCTGGCACAGCAAGATGACACAACAAGAGACACATGGGAGAAACAATGAGAAGACATAGCCAAACAGGGAGCTGAGGTGGCCCAAGAGAAAGATCACCTCTCTCTCACTCCAGAAGGTCCCAGAATTGGTTCCTGGAGCTGCCTAATAAGACACAGACTGCCTAATAAGACACAGAAAAGAACACACAGCAAATGGACACAGAGAGCAGACAACGGGGGGGTGGGGGGTGGGAGGGAGAGAAATAAATAAAATAAATCTTAAATAAAAGAATCAGTTGGCCATGGATGAGAGGGTTCATCATGAATTAGTGTATATGGTTTTGATTACTGTAGCTTTGTAATAAGTTTTCGTAACAGAAGTTGTGAATCCTATAAATTCATTCCGCTTTTTCCAAATGTTTTTGTCTATGAGCAGCCCATTACCTTTCCATAATATTTGATGACTGGCTTTTCCAATTCTGCAAAGAAGACTGTTAGAATGTTAATTGGGATTGCATTGAATCTGTAAATCATTTGGGTAAATTTGATGTCTTAACAATATTTAATCTTATAGTCCATAAACAGAAAATCTTTCCATTTATTTAAGTCTTTAATTTCTTTCAGAAAAGTCTTATAGTTTTCCATGAGCAATTCCATAACATCTTTGGCTAAATTTATTCCTAGATAATTTTTTAGTTGCTACTATAAATGAAATCATTTATTTCCTCTTCTGACTGTTCATTACTATTGTATTAAAAAATTATTAATTTAAGGGTGGTGATCTTGTATCTTACCACTTTGCGAACTTGTCTGTTACCTTTTGTAGAATTGTTGTGGATTTTTTAGGATTTTTTGATATATAAGATCATATCTACAAACTGGGAAAGTTTTACTTCTTTCTTTCCAATTTAGGTTGCTTTTATTTCTTTCTTTCTTTTCTTTTTTTTTTACCTAATTACTCTGGCTAGAACTTCCAGTACAATGCTTAGTACCTAGTGGCCAAGGGCATCCTTAAATTGTTCCTGATCTTAGAGGAAAAGCTTTCAATCTTTCATCATTGAGTATGATGTTAGCTGTGAGTTTCTCTTATAAACCCTTTGTTGAAGAAGTTACCTTCTATTCCTAGTTTTCTAGGAGTTTTTATCCAAAGGGGGTGCTGGGTTTTGTCAACTGCCTTTTCTGCATCAATTGAGATGATTATGTGGCTTTTTCTCCTTCATACTACTAATGTGGTGTAGTTCATTAATTGATTTTCTTACATTAAACAATCCCAGCATACCTGTGATATATACCACTTGAATCATTATTTGTAATTCTTTTAATGTGCTGCTGAATTAAGCTTTCCACTATTTTTTTTGAAGATTTTTACATTTGTAATTATAAGAGATATTGTCTGAAATTTTCTTTTCTTGTATATTCCTCTGGCTTTGTTATTAGGGTAATGCTGGTGTCACAGAATAAGTTAAGGACTGTTTCCTCCTCTTCAATTTTCAGAAGAGTTTGAGCAGGATTGGTGTTCATTTTTCTTGGAATGTTTGGTAAAATTCACCATTGAAGCCATTTGGTCATGGACTTTCTTTACAGGAGGTTTAGATGACTGATTCAATCTCTTTATTAGTTATTGATCTGTTGAGATGATCTATTTCTTCTTGAGTCAGTTTAGGTAGTTTGTGTATTTCTAGGAATTCATTCACTCCATCCAGGTTATCTATTTTTAGTCATCTATTTTGTTCATAGTGTACTCATAATCATTTTTATAATTTTTGTGTGGCTGAAAATAATGTCCCACTTTCATTTCCAATTTTGGTTTTTTCTGCCATCTTTTTTTCTTTTGCAGTTTAGTGACAGATTTGTTTATTTTATTAATCTTTTCCAAGAACCAACTTTAGGTTGTTGCTTCTGTTGGGTTTTTAATCCTCTATTTCATTTAGCTCTGTTCTAATCTTTAATTCTTCCTGCTTGATTTGGGTTTAGTTTACTTTTCTTCTTCTAGTTCATTCAGTTGTTTCGGTAGGGCTCTGATTTGATATCTTTCTTCTTTTTTTAACATAAGCTATTACAGCTATAAATTTACCTCTCAGCCCTGTCTTTGCTATATCACATAGTTTTGGTATGTTATATGTTCATTTTCATTTACCTCAAGATATTTCATAATTTCTCTTGTACTTTTTTCTTTTACTTACTAGTTAAGAGTACATTTTAAAATTTCCACATATTTGTGAATTTTCCAGTTCTCCCACTGTGATTGATTTCTGGTTTTATTCCATGGTGGTCAGAGAAGATACATGGTATGATTTCAATATATTTAAATTTATTGAGACTTGTTTTTTGGTCTAGCATATGGTCTATTTTGGAGAATGACCTATGTGCATTAGGTAAGAAAGTATATCTGTTCTTGTTGAGTGAAGTGTTCTACATATGTCAGTTAGGTCTAGTTGGTTTATAAAACTCTTAAAATCTTCTATTTTCTTATTGGCATTCTGTCTAAAATTTCTAGCCACTATTGAAAGTAATGTATTGAAGTCTCCTACTATTAATATAGACACATCTATTCTTCCTTCAAATCTGTCAATAATGCTTCATATATGTTGGGGATCTGTTGTTAGGTGCATATATATTTTTAAATTTTATGTATCCCGGTTAAATTGACCTCTTTACTGGGCAAAAGACTTAAATAGGCATTTCTCCAAAGAGGAAATGCAAATGGCAAAAAAAAAGCACATGAAAAGATGTTCAATATCACTAGCTATTAAGGAAATGCAAATCAAAGTAACAATGCAATATCATCTCACAGCACAAAGAATGCCCATTATTTTAAAAATGGAAAATAGTAAGTGCTGGAGAGGATGTGGAGAATTAGGAACACTCCTTCACTGTTGGTGGGAATGTAAAATGGTGCAGCCTTTGTGGAACACTGTCTGGCAATTCCTCAGAAAGCTACATATAGAACTACCATATGATCCAGCAATTCCTCTACTAGAAATATATCCAGAAGAACTGAAAACCGTGATGTATACAGACATTTGCACACCAATGTTCATAGTGATGTTGTTCATAATTGCTAAAAGATGGAAATAAGTGTTCATCAACTGATGAATGAATGAACAAAGGGTGGCATATACATATAATGGAATACTATGCTGCTGTAAGAAGAAATGAAATCAGGACACATGGATGACATGAAGATATTATTTAAAGTGAAATAGGACAGGGAAGTGGACTTGGCCCAGTGGATAGGGCGTCCATCTACAACATGGCAGGTCCGCGGTTCAAACCCCAGGCCTCCTTGACCCGTGTGGAGCTGGCCCATGTGCAGTGCTAATGCGGGCAAGGAGTGCTGTGCCATGCTGGGGTGTCCCCCGTGTAGGAGAGCTGCCCAGTGTGAAAGAAAGTGCCGCCTACCCAAGAATGGCACTGCACACATGGAGAGCTGACACAACAAGATGGTGCAACAACAACAAAAAAGAAACATAGATTCCCGAGCTGCTGACAACAACAGAAGCATACAAAAAGAACAACACACAACAAATGGACACAGACAGCAGACAACTGGGATGGGGCTGGGGAAGGGGAGAGAAATAAATAAAATAAATCTTAAAAAAAAAAACCTATAGGCTAAAATGTAAACCATAATGTAAACCCAAGTGTAACTATGTTTGAAAGCTATTGTCTCAATATCTGTACATCAGTTGCAGCAAATATAATATGAACATGTAAAAAGATCATTGCTGGGGAAGGGACATTTGTTTGCTTTTGTTTACTATTTTCATGGAATATTTGTCCATCCTTTCATTTTCAACCTACTTGTTCCTTTGAATTTAAGGTAAGTCTCTTATAAACAGCATTTAGTTGCATCATGTTTTTACCCATTCTGCAATCTCTGCCTTTTGACTGGAGATTTTATCCATTTACATTTAAAGTAACTACAGATAATGCAGGATTTTCTTTGCAATTTTGTTATGTAGTAAATTTTCCCTCAATTTTTCCATGAATGCCTACTTTCATAGTTTGATTTTTTTTAGTGTCCCATTTTGAGTCCCTTATCATTTCCATCTATAAATATTGTAAGATAATTTCTTTGTGTTACTATGGGGTTTAAATTTAATATCCTAAATCTATAACAATCATATTTAATGTGAAAACAACTAAACTTCAATAGCATACACAGCCATTCTCCACCTCCTTGTACTTGTTATAAATTACATCTTTATACATTATATGTCCAAAACCATGTATTTATCACTAATTTTTTATGCATGTGTATTTTGGACACTGTAAGATGTAACAGGTGGAGTTTATATACAAAAAATAAAATTCAATAGTACTGGTCTTTATAATTACCCATTTGATTACCTTTATTGTAGATCTTTATTTCTTCATGCTGCTTCAATCCACTATCTAGTATCCTTTCCTTTCAATCTGAAGAACACCTTTTTAAATTTTTTTATTTTAAAAGAACCTTTGGATTACATTAATGTTACATCAAAAATATAGGGGATTCCCATATACCCAACTCCTCTCCTCCCACACTTTCCCCATTAACAAACATCTTTCATTAGTGTGGTATATTTGTTAAAACTGACGAACTCATATTGAAGCATGACAACTAACCATGGTCTATAGTTTACATTATAGTTTACACTTTGCACCACACAAATTTATAAGTTTTGACAAAAATGTATAATGGCATGTATCCATCACTGCAATGTCATGCAAGAACAATTACTATGCCCCCAAATGTCTCATGTTACACCTATTCTTGCCTCTCCCTCCCCTCAGAACCTCTGGTGGCCACTGCCTTTATGTCAATGATACAAGGTCAAAGAACTCCTTTTTTGTGTTGCTCATAGGGTAGATCTAGGGGTGATGAACTCCCTCAACTGTAGTTTATTTAGGAATGTCTTTATCTCTACCTCATTTTTGGGCAACACTACACCAGATACATAATTCTTTCAGTACCTTAAATATTTTGTGCCACTCTTTTTTGCCTTCATGGTTTCTGATGAGAAATCAGCACTTAATTTTGTTGGGGCTCCCTTGTACATAATTTGTTGCTTTTCTCTTGCTGCTTTCAGAACTCTCAATATCCTTAGCATTTGACAGTTTACTAAATGTGTCTGGGAATGGTTCTTTTCAGTGTTATCCTGTTTGGCTTTCATTAAGATTCTTGAATGTGTATGTTCATGTTTTTCTTTATATTTGAGTAGTTTCCTGCTAATATGTCTCTGAATAATCTTCCTGACCCTTTTACTCTGTATTCTCCAACTAGGACTTCCATAATGCTTATATTGATACACTTGATGGTGTCTTACAATTCCCTTTATTTTTGCTCACATTTTTTCCTTTATTTTCTTTCTGCTCCATGATTTGAATTATGCCAATTGTCTTTTTCTCAAGTTCACTGATTCTTTCTCTCTTCCAGCTCCAATCTTCCATTGAATATCTCTATGGAATTAGGTCAGTTTTTGTGGTCTTCAACTCCACTATTTCTGTTTGATTCTCTATTTAAATTTCTGTCTCTTTATTGATATTATCATATTTTTTCATGCATCATTTTCTTGCTATCCTTTAGTACTTTTTCTGTGCTTTCCTTTAGTTCTCTGAGTATTTTGAAGATCTATTTTTAAAGTTTTTTCTGGTATGTCTAAAATCTAGTAGTCTTCATTAATGGTTTCTAAAGTTTTATCTTGTTCCTTTGGATGGTCACCACTTCCTGTTTCTTTATTTGTTTTGAAATTTTTTGTTGGACACTGTACATTTCAATATTTTAAAATATTAACTCTGGTAGTTATTTAGCTGTCTACTCCTTACGTTTGAATCCAGATAGTGTATGATAGAGATTTCCTTGAGTGCCAGGAGATAACAAAAACATAAAAACTATTTAAAAATAAAAAACACTTTTCAAAATGTTTGCAAATTGGCTTTGTGTGGGTTGGTGTTCTTCTATAGAGGTATGTCCTCCTATCAGGATCTGCCTGAGATAAAAGTGTAGGGTTTATCTCCTCTTCAACTTTTCTGATTCTGCATCTTGCCCTGAGCTTGTGATCATGGCCTTAGGATTTCCCCATTTTTAGGATTCCAAAATATGTTTTAAAACCAGTAATACTTTGCCCCAGACAATTTTGATTTAATTTTTCTTACACAGATTTAGTTCTGCAAGCTGTTTCTGCCTGCAGGGCAAGTCTTGGAAAGGTGAACCAGAGAGAAGAGTTATGGGTCACTCCTTCAGACTGCCATGCAAGATTGACACCATGATACAGACACCCAAGTATGTGCATAAGGGTTATACTTCTCCCTAAATAATAGGACCAGGAACCACAGGCCAGCTCTACACCATTCTGGGGAGAGAGTAGGGAAGGGACCAGCAAGGAGTCCATGAGCTTATCCTTCCATTTTTCTGTTATATGTTCTTGATTTGGCTCCTGCCCAGCTACTGCAACCATTTACCTGTTTTCCAGATTTTTGAGAAAGATGGTTCTGGCATTTTTACTATTTTTTCAAACATTTTTCAAACATTCCATGGGGAAACATCTTAAGCAACCATCTTGGGAAACTGGAAATCTTCATCTTCCTTTTGATTAATATTTGCACAGTATATCCTTTTATATCCTTTCATATAATTTTACCTTATATTGGTGTATTTATATTTAAAGCAATTTTCTGCTTTAAATAGACAGTATATGCTTGGGCATTCTTAAATCTAAACCTATATCTTGCCTTTTGCTTGGTTATTTAGATCATTTACATTTTATGTATTTATTGATATGGTCAAATTTTAAATCTACAGAAATCTGGATTGGCAGTTCTTGTTTATATTGCTTCAGCTTTCTAAGGATGCTACTTTATTGTCTTCTAGCTTGTATAATTTTTTATGGGAAGCCTAATGTATTACTTGCCTTTGTTTCTCTACACATAATTTCCCATTACCACTCCACTCCAGGCTTCCTTCAAGATTTTCTTTGTAACATAGGTTTTTAGCAGTTTACCTATGATTTGTCTAAGTGTGTGAAATTGTTTTTGTTGTTTTTTGTTTTTTTGTTTTTCTTTGATATTTACCTTGCTTAGGGCTCTTTGTGTTTCTTGAATATGTGAGGTTTTTCCCCTTCATTAATTTTGGAAAACTGCATTCTACTTATTCTCTCTACCCCTCCCACCTTGCTCTATTTGGATTCATCTCTATCTTGGGATTTGTTTTCTGGAATTGAATTGCAGAATTTCCTATATTACAGCCTTTGATCAAAATAACTAATAAATAACTATAATATTAGTTATTATATTTCTACAAGTTAAAAAACTAGTTATGATTAGAACTCCCATTGACACCTTAAAACTATAGCAATAATTAGCAAATATATGCTATTTTTTTTGCAGTATTTAAGTAGAGAATATGTATAATATCTATCATGCCCATATTCCTTTTAAGTAGAAAATTTGTTTTGTTTTGTTTTCCAACCTTTTGTATATCCCAAGATCTCACTGGGGATTAAGTTACTTATGGGAACTATACTTTTTTCTGTCCACAATTTTTCATTTTGAGAAAAGTCAGAGATAATTGACATCTGGACAAAACATATTATCACCAGATGTTTTAATTTCTTGATCATCTCTTCTGACAAGGTACAATTTCCCTTCAATGCTCTTTTTCCTTTCCCTAGAACTATTTGATTGTTTCTGGCATCTGTTCCTCCACCTTCCTGTTAACACAGAAACAAGCAAAGCACTGGGAATTTTGGCAATGTCTTCATCTGCTAGAAATCCATTGCCCTTGTGATGTTTTGTTGCTAGAGTCCCTATTAAACAGTGCAGCCAAGGGCAATGCACTGACTGGAGTAGGGTGTCAAAAAAATAAGCTTTTGGAAGAACAGATGCATGTTTTAATCTCAGGAGCCTGTTTGATAGGCTCCTCCTTCAGGAAGAAAGATTCAGAATTGAATAGCTAGCTAAGGAAATGTGCAAGCCAATTAATCTTGGTTTCCATTTTTGTATTTTGCCGGGCTTATGATATGTTAACAATCTCTTCATTACACACTATGGAGCAAGTTGTTCCACAAAGGTGGAGCCTGTCTGAGCCTGCCAACCATGGCTTTCAACAATGTTGGCAGTAAAGGTTTGGACGCACCAGTGATTGCAGCACAACAGGAGAGCTTCACTTACACAAATTATTACTCCAAGCAGGGTGATCAGGTATGTATGAAGTGATGGTTGTATCCATACTTCTCTACCCCTCAGGAGACAGCAGTTGAAGAATTCCACATAGAATCTATTTTTATACTTTGCAACCAATGGGCTTACTGTTAGATTTTGATCACCTCCTGTTCCACCTCCCCTGAAGTATTAACCAACATATAGCAAGAAGCATTAGCAAAAAATAAATAAAAGAAATAAATAAAAGAAGCATTAGTAATAGCACATATACCTCCTTCTTGGACCAGGAGGAAGTCTAAGACAATAAAATTTTCAGACACAACTTTGGCTAGTTCACTTGTATTGTGAACTCAGTGACGTCAGCCAAAGTGGCTGCCAGATTGCACATCCTGTGTTCACTGGTAAATAAATTGGAAAGATGACTAAGCCACTTACCAGTCTCATTACATTAGAGGTTATTATATCCTGACATGTTGCCCAGGAGTATGGAGAAGAGTGTCCAGACAACACTAGGAGTAAATAAGGGATGTTTAGTATTTGTTCAAATGTGATGCAGTGAAGATCAACTCCTTGGGTGTCAATCCTGACTTGGCAAGGAAACAAGAAAGAACAATTGATCGATGGCTGATTGTTCCCTGCCACCACAAAGGTGCAGATCATCTCGATAAAGGTGTCTTCCTGTCAGGTTTTTAATGCATCAAATGGGGAGAGGGGAGCACTAAGTACTCCTGACAGGGTGGTTGTGCAACCACTACTCATGGGAAACACTCCTCTTGGCCAATTTGTAGTAACTTATTTTTACTTCTAAGACCACCCTGTCTGTCTGCCCCTTTCCCTGAGCTGTAACTTCACTTCTTCCCCATTGATCTGAGTGCCCTACCCATATCTTTTGACCCACTTCCACCCTTTCCTGAAAGATGGGAGTTGTCAGGACCACTCAAATGTGTCCCATTCCCAAGGGGACTGGTGGACCAAGCATATGTCAGGCCCCCATGTCCAGCCCACTGGACTGTCACCTCAAGTGTGTTAAGCACTTCTAGGCCCACTTCCATCGTCCCACCCCTCCACCTGGTGGCCTTAACCTCCCATCATCCTGGAAATCCTGTGAAGGGTATAATGGAGTGTTGCTGCCTCCCTTCACCCCTCCTCCTAGCCTTTGTTATGTCCCTTTTCCAGCCGTTGCTATCCTTCCCGCCAGTCCCGTCCACTTAGCCAACTCATAATCTGCCCCCTTTCTTAATCACCGCCTACTTCATAGCTGCCTGCACAGTTCCGCCTATCCACTACCGCCCCGTAGTTTACCCGTCCCAATTCCTACCCCTCCCTTGACCCGACCTTATATAATCAAGTGTATTTCCGCAATAAATTGGACTAGCTCATTCTCACAGGCTGTCTCCGTGGTTTTTACCGCGCGTCCCCCACGCCTGGAGAACCTAGGCCTACGCGTTGGCCTAGGGGCTCACCGCCGAGCCGTGGAAGCCCGCCCGGTCCTCGTAGGTTGCTAACTTAGAGTAGCAGCCCACAGCAGGGGTTGCTAACTTGGAATAGCAACTCTCAGCAATGGAGTAAAAAGTGGAATGATTCCCTAAAAATGGCTGGAAAGGAGAGTCTGAAGTAGTATGTCCTCATTCCCCCTTATAGGGCCAATCCACATCCATAGGTGTGAATGTACAGCAAAGCCTAGGTTCTTCCAGACTTTCATCCACTCCCTATACTAGGAAGCAGGAGAAGATCAGGTTTCCCTTCTGGGGAACTGCTGAGTCAGCTTCCAGAGGGTCCAAGTAAGGTGAACAGTCCACCCATTAAAAGAGTTGTCAGGGTATAGATGTCGAAGTTCCTTTTTTCAGAAGCTATTAAAGTTCTCCAAAATGCCAGCTGCCTGTGGATGGTGGGTGATATGGAAGGTCTATTGAATCTTATGTGTCTGGGCCTATTGTTGAGTGGATTATGTAGTAAAATAGGGTCCTTGGTCATAGGAGATGTCATCTGGATACCCGAAGGGGTGGCAAAGCTGCTTTTCAAAGGTATCCCATAACGTACTGCATCATATGATGAACTATTAATAGAAAGTCAAGGCTATAGCCTAAATAAGCTATAGGACATACCTGGGGATGGCAGGAGTGGTTGAATGAATTCACTTGCCACAAGTGGCCTTGTGTAGGACCTCTGGAAATAGCTCCTAAATGTCCTTTTGGGTTCTAGCTTGTAGTTGACATCTCTCATATTGGTAAATGAAATATTGGGTCTCTTTTAACAAAAGAGGTATACCACTATTCCTGGGCCCATAATTCCATGGTGTCAGAATTCCCATATCCATTCAGTGGTGAATCCACCCAGCAACAGAAGCATCCATGGGAAGTTCAGCTGTTTTACAGACGTCACATGAGTAAGTTCATTGTCCTCATCCTGCAGGCAGGGGTCATCCTCTGCCTCTCTCCCAAGAGGATCTCCAGCCTCACTGGGCACAAAAAGCAACTCGGCCATCCTTTACTGGCAAGCTCATTCCAATGATGTTCATTAGGAGATGGCCTCTTAGCATGTGTCCACTACTTCCCCAGAACACTCCCACCTCACTTCAAATGTTCTTACCATCATTCCAGAAATAGTGACTCCTCTGAGAGGCATGTTCTCTGGGCAGCCACAGGGGCTCCCAGGCCAGGCTTCACTTCTTCAAGCTGCACAGGCATTCTGAGAATCTCTAACAGTATCTTGGTGGATGAATTGGAGTCATCTGTCAAGGCTTGTTTTGCTTCTCTAGTGAGTCAGGTCTGTGTCAGTGGCACAGGTCAGAAGGATATTCGAACTGGTGTTGATCAATGTATCAAGAAATTTCTGGATATTGCAAGACAGACAGAATGTTTTTCCTACAAAAAAAAGGTTGCCGTTATCCATTCAGAAACCAGAGCAAGTTATCAAAGAGGATGTCTCAGAACTCAGAAATGAATTACTGTGGAAAGATGCCCTGATCCAGAAATATTTGACAAAACCAAAGCATTGGCAGCAGGTGATGGATGACATCAACGTGCAGCATGAAAAACCTGCTGGAATCCTTCAAGCATCCTTGGCCAACCTTGAGCAGACATCTGCTAATATCCCTACACCTATGAAGCAAACCTGATGAAAAGAGCAAAGTAGATCATCCTGAAACTTTTCTCACATTTGATTCAACCTAAAAAGAATCTTGCAAAACATGAGATTTTGTGGATATGGCATTCTAGAAAAACTATTTGACAAACAATGAGATGATTTTTAGTTTTATGCTTCTACCAAAAATATTTACTCATTTTTATAAGCTGTTCATTTCTTTAGGACTTTCTAAAATGCCTACAGCTTGGTAAACCAGTAAGTTTTTTTGTCTTTAGCGAACTTTAGACTGTTAGTGTGATACCACTTATAGATTTCCTTTTGTTGTTTTTTGTTTTTGTTTTTGTTTCTTTTTGTTTTCTGGGTTTTGTGTGACTTTTCATCATTTTTAAATTGGTTTGTATGATCTAAGGGAGAAAATTAAAAGTAGCCTGGGAATCATAAGGTGAAGATTTTGGTTCTAAACATTTTAAGATCATTATTCCTCAGTAGTATTGTAGAAAAATATGTAAATTTGCTATGTTTTGGAACTTTGAACTACTTCAAGAAGAGGAATCTAATTTAACACTGTTAGTAATATTTCTGGACCTCTCATAATGTATCTATTTTGTAAATAGGTAGAAAGGAATATTATAATATCCTAGGTTAATCTGGTATATTTAGAGTAGGATTCTCAAGTTGATCATTTTATTTGGGGTGAGTTTGTTCTGTGTGGTGTTTCGTTTTGGGTGGACTAGGAAGGAAGTAAAAGAGGTGATACACTAAATTTTGTTATGCTAAATGAATCAGTTTAAGTTATGTGGTAGACCTGTTCTTACTTTGGATGCCAACCGGGGCACAGATGAAAATGAAGGGTTAAAGTTGCTGTATTAGTCTGTTTTAGTTTTGTTTTATTTTCTTTTTGCAGTTTTGGAGTGCAGTTTTGGAGTCCAGACCTGAGCTGACAGAGTTGAGCTGCCAGGTCTTCAAGTAGTTGATTAAGACAACAAGCCAAAATGAAAATAACAGTCAAGCCTGTTGGCTCAGGGAATCTGTCCATGGACAGTATTTTCAGCCTGGTCCAGCATCTGGCATGTAAGACGCTATGTTGGTTTGGCATCTTCTGATGGCAGTGACATTTGTGTAGGCCCAGTCTAGGATGGTTCTGGATTTCCATGGGCTGTTCTATTGTGGATCCAGGAAGTGATTGGTTGCACATCTGCTTGATTTGGGGAGAGGAAAATTCAATTGCTGCATTTAACTGACAAGCACAGTCTGCTCATTGGTTACGTTTCACTTTGTCGTCATAGAGGCCCCTTTGGTAAGGATCTACATGGGTAAATGAAAACTTATTAAGAGCAGAACTGATCTTTTTTTTTTTTATTGACTTTGTAATAATATTACATTAAAAATATATATGTGAGGTCCCATTCAACCCCACCCCCCACCCCCCTTCTCCCCCCCAACAACACTCGTTCCCATCATCATGACACATCCATTGGATTTGGTAAGTACATCTTTGGGCACCTCTGCACCTCATAGACAATGGTTCACATCATGGCCCATACTCTCCTCCATTCCATCCCAGAACTGATCTTTATACAAGTGTTTCACCCTCACAGGCAATCCTGATTTATATGTCAGTCCAAAGCTTGCCCGTGGCTTGACCAAAAGACCAGTCTATTAAACACAGCCTATGAGTCATGAAAAATGTAGCTAGGTAGGTTCATGGTCTTCCATACACCCTACTAAGATGGCACTAACTGCAGCAATTCCTTTCAGGCTTGGATCCTAAATGGCTTTGCTTCACATTTTTGTTTATTTTTACTTAAACTCCTCCTTCTCCCCCTCACCCTCCCCCCCCCCATACCACCAGTTCCTTAAGCAGTGCATAAGGAACTATTTCCCAAGCTTTTTTTGGACCCCCTGTTCTCTCTGTAATTTGACTCATTGAGTGAGATTGGCTGGGGAGTCAGGAGCTGAAGAGAAAGATCAGTAGTATCCCTCAGAACCAGATAGCTTTGGAAACAATCTGCTAGCATTCTCCAAGAATACCCTGCACCTTCCACTAGCACTTCCCAAGACCCACTGGCAAAGCGCTCCATGGAACATTCAAACTCCTGCAAAAGCACCCACTAGCACCATCTGTGAGTGCCCCATGGACTCCGCTAGTACCCTGTTGGTGAAGTACCCCATGGGCTTTCAGGCCTTTTGTTCTTCCATAGCAACATTGCGTTTAATCCACCACTATGATCACTGTGTCAGTTTGTCAAGAGCTGAGGCAAGTGGAGAGAGCTCAGCTGCTAGTGTCGAGGTGTTTGGTTAAGATAGCATGCCACAATGAAAGTAACTGTCAAACCTATCATCACTTCCTGTGATAGTACAAGCAAGAGGCTAGATAGGAGAAAGCACCAGCTCACCCAGTGTCCCATTTTTCCCTAAGGAAAGGCACTGGGCAAGAGCCTAATGGATCTAGCACAGATGTGGGGGTTGTCTCATTGCTGAGGGAGCACCAGACAAAAGGATCCTGTCATTTTATGGACCCAGAGGGGAGAGAGAAAAGAAAGGGCTAGGAGTGGAAAGTACTGAATACTGAGTCAAAGTGAAGAAGAGTATCTTTAACTTGCCCGCATTCCCCACCACCATCTGAAGCTCTCAGCAGAGAGTCCTAGGAAAACCTTGACTGAGGGCTGCTCTCAGTGGAGGTAACTGGACTAGGAATGCAGCCATGCCTAAGAGCATGGCCAGCCAGGGACCTGTGTCCTCGACTACAACTCCTTTCACACACCACAGTGTACTGGCTATGCTTGCAGACTGGTGTGAGGAGAACAACTTTCACCCATGAGGCTTGCCTGGTAAAGTTTCTGTAATCGTCTATGATTGGGCCTGAAAGATCACATGCAGGATTTTTGTCGGGAGCTGGACTGCTCAGAGGCAGTTTCCATTAAAGAAGGTGCTGCTACTGGATGGTATTGGTTCCAATAGACTGGGGTCTCAGGCCAGGAGTTGGGCAGCAGGGTCGCCCTCAGCTCTCCCACGACCATGGAAATCATGCCAAGTCTCAGTGTTTGAGGGCTGTCTTACCTTCTAATTATTTCATAGGCCTGCTCAGGTTCTCTCTTGAATTACTGTTGAGAAATACAGACAAGCATTGTTCTCATCCCTAATTGAATAAGGTTTTTGGTTCTGTTTTATATAATTTCATTAGTTTACATTAGTTACATCCCTCAACTCAAAACAAACCCCCATTGTCTTCTGAATGGGCTGGTCTTCTGCGGGTGCCTTGCCTGTTTTTTCCTCCAGTCTCGAAGGCACCTTCCCATACTCACTGATATCCTACTCATGGTCCTTGGTCTGACTCAGATGCCACCTGGTCCATGAAACCTCCTAACTCCTCCCTCTGCCTTCCCAGGGCTCCGCACTTTTTCTCTCCATGCCACCCTTGCTTGGTTCTCACCCATGGTTCAGTGATTTGTATCTCTGCCCCTTGCTGCATTGAAGGCCATGAGAAGCATGCATTATTCCCTTTTGAATATTTAGGACCATGAGTTATCTACCTATTTACAATTCATTTGTGTGTGCATATATGGTGTCTGGCATATACCACTGTGATTCCCAGCTTGAAGCCAGTGAACCCCTGGCAAAAGTTACAATACTTATTCATCTGCTTTTAATGTGAAAAAAATTCAATGTATCTTCACAATTAGAATGTCTACATTAAACAAAGTGTTTTTTTATTCACATTACTTATCACTTCAAGGTTTTTAACCTGGTTGTATCAGGCTAATTAGAAGCTCTGAATGGCAGCTTTAGATTTCTTGATTAAAACTTGAACAGATTAAGTTTTAGACAAATCTTTCAATAGTATAGGGTTCTTGATAGAAAGATTGGGGACTATTCTATTTGGGGTTTAGTGGGAAAAAGTTAAATTAATGAATGTACAGTTATTGCTACTTCTTTCTGAAATTTGAATTTTTCTTTCAAATAAATAATGATTTTTCAAAAATATATACATTCTTACCATCAACTCTGCCTTTTCCATGGGTATGTAAGGTGGTCTTCTGATTTGTGTTATTTGCACTTTCTGTTTCCTGAGTTATTCCTCCCAGTCCAGTCTATTTCCACTGCTATGCAGATAGATGGCAAACTTTACCTTTGGGAATTATTTAACTTCATTTATCTTATCATAGTTTCCATTTCCTTCCTACATACTTCCCCCATAGTATTCACTTTTCTATTTCAAACTAGAGGGAAATGACATTTTTATTTTTAGCACCTTCTCAAGGTTGGGGACACATTTTAACTGATGCCAGAGATTTGAGAATAATTTGCAAAAAAGTATATTAATCCTGAACCACAAATTAATCTAGAGATTTTGATTTTTAAAAAAATTTTTTAATAATGGGGTATAAAAGAAATATTTAAAGACTACTGTTCTTAAAGAAATGTACAATAACATCTATAAAAGATGACCAAAAATGCAGAGTAAATAAATACACAATATATGTGCATGCTATTTTAATAAGGCATCCATACCAATTATTTTCAACTATTAAATTACATTTTTTAGCATTTGTCTTCAGAAGTGCTTGTGAACTACTAGAGAGTTTCATACCAACTTTGACTTCTCCTAGGGCAATTACTCATCTTATAAAAATCTATGCAAAGTCATTTTCTCTGGCTTATTCCATTTCTAAAAACATGAATGAATGAAAGCACTGCATTGTCCCCAACTCCACAGCTTGCTAATTATGGTTTCCTTAAGAATGTAAGAATTCATGAAATCATCCTTCCTCCATCAAACCTTGATTATTGTGTAGTGTTTGCTGCCTGTGTCCATTACCCTGAGTCTACATATGGGCTTTACACACCTTCCCAGGGTAATAGGACATGGAAATATCACATGGAGAAAAGACAGCTATAGTTCATGCCCACCTAACAGCCTATTTAATGACTGTTTTCTCTGCCTCAATATACACATGGATCACTGCTTTTTCATTAAAACTTTGTTCAAAAGCCAACATCTCAATGAGGCCTTTAAAATTAACTCCTCCCTTTCCCGCAATGCAACAACCCAAACAAGCCCTTGCCCTACTCCCCACCCCCGCCAAATATTCCCATTATCTTTTTATTGTACTTACCATTTATATTAGTTCAGGTCTTCCTGGAAGCAGGTACCAAGACTGAGTTAAGCACAAGAAATTTGTTGATAATATTGCCTATGAAAGATAAAGGGAAGAGGGTGAGGGAACAGAAGTAGGTAAAGAAAATCTTCAGTCGACAATGCAAGAAGGGGAATAAGAGAAGATTGAGGAAGAATTTTAGTCTAGAGTACAACTCCGAAGGTCTCAACCAGTCCACAGAGAGCTTCAGAGCAAGGAACGCTTGTTAGAGGAGTCCTATGTTAGGGGAAAATGGGTACTTGCTAGTACCCAGGACTTTCTAGTCATTGGCTCCAATGCTTAGGCAGATTCCAAGGGTAGTGTTTTCTGGAGGTTGTCAGCTGACTGCAAAGGTTTTCTCATGAAACAGAATCTGAGTGGCACATATCCAAGTCTACTATAACTTCTAATTATAAATTTCTTATTTATTAGATGTTTTGTCAGTCTTTCCCACTAGAATGCAAACTCCATGAAGGCAAGAGTTTTGTATTTTGGTTATGATGTTTGCACCAACACCTAGAATAAGAACTGGCACTTAGTAGGTGCTCATAGGAATATCTGTTAAATAAATGAGTGATTTAATAAAATTAGTCCATAGGTAGCCATTTTTTAATTCATTAGTAAAACATGTCACAGTGTAAAATGATCAATATATCATGATTCATTTAACCTCTACCTTATAAATAAAGTAAACTTTGAAGGAAGGGCTATTAATGAAATGAATGGATTTTGAGTTTCTTTAGGGCACTTTTGTACTGCCACTGCTTTGTGCAGTACTTGATATGAACTCAATAAAGTTAGAGAAATGTGGAAATTAATATATGATATTTAAATAGTGCAATGGAAAGAAAGCTTATTTTTTAAAGATGCAGGTACCAGTGGTAACTTTGAAGGTTTTTTTCCTGCAAAACATTTCTTTTCATATGGATTGCCATAATATTTCACAGCTTCAGGTATGTAGCAAATCAACTGCAGAAGTCATCCCTCTAAAAGAGATGTAATATTACCCCAAGAAGCTAAATTGCATGTTATCTAAACATGTAATCAAGGATCCAAAGAGCAACATCCTTCTTAGAGGAAAATGAAGTCTCCAGGGTATAATGTACATTAATGGACAAAATTTAGAAAGTGGCTTAAATCATACTGTTTATAGATTACACGGTAAAGAATGATTGCTGATGGGATTCAGGCTGTCTTACCTTCAGACCAGCTGTGTTCAGTTAAACTGGGTTTCTTGGAAGGAAAAGGGGTATCAGTAAGTAGCTAGCCTGTGGTGAAGTTTAGGGCTCACAATGCTCCCCTCCCCCTCCCCCCAGTATTCACTGATAAATAGTGTACTCAGATTAGTGAAAAAGATAAGGATTAAGGGTGGGCCAGAAAATTCATTCGTTTATTTGTAGGCTGGGCATTGCTATTTAAGCACAGGGTTGTGGAACAGACTTTGAACACTGGAGTATGGGTGGTAGAAACAAAGTATATTGATAACTATAACTCCAGGCTCTGTGATCAATAATGAGCCCAACACCATAAGAAAGTAAGAAGCTAATAAGCTTGTTTTTTTGTTTTTTAAAGATTTATTTATTTATTTATTTATTTCTCTCCCCCTTGCCCCCCCACCCCGGTTGTCTGTTCTCTGTGTCTATTTGCTGCGTTACCGTCATCTTGTTGCATGTGTGCGGCGCCATTCCTGGGCAGGCTGCACTTTCTTTCGCACTGGGCGGCTCTCCTTACAGGATGCACTCCTTGCACATGGGACACCCCTGCGTGGCAGGACACTCCTTGCGTGCATGAGCACTGCGCATGGGCCAGCTCCACACGGGTCAAGGAGGCCCGGGGTTTGAACCGCGGACCTCCCATGCGGTAGACGGACACCCTAACCACTGGGCCAAATCCACTGCCAGAAGCTAATAAGCTTGTGATGGATATGTTCACATGTCAACTTGGCTAGATTATGGTGTTCAGTTGTTTGGTCAATCAAGCACTGACTTGATTGTTACTGCGAGAGTATTTTTGCTGATTTAAATAATTAGTTCTTTGCCTGTGTGGCTGATTATATCTAACATAAACAAAGGAAATTGTCTTCAGCAATGACAGAAGCTTCATCCAATCAGTTGAAGGCTTTAAAGGGATAATCTAGGCAGTTAGAAAGAAGAATTTCTATCTCTATTTCAGGCAGCCAGCTTCTCAGAGGGAAGAATCAAAACATTCAATGGAGTTTCCAAAGTGCAGGCTGCCCTACAGAATTTGGTCTAGCCAATCCCCACAGTCACATGAGCCAACTGCTGTAATAAATCTCATAATATTTACCTAAATACATATGTATGTATGTATACATACACACATATTACCCTGATGTTTCTGTTTTTATTCAGAAACCTGACTAATATAGATGTTGGTACCGGGAACGGTTTTTGAGAAACAGAATTGTAAGGGTGAGATTTCTGAGTTGCCCCTGGGGTTTTTGAAATTGGTTCTCTAATATGACTAGAGTAAAAACCATAAATGACTATTTCTAATGATAAAGAGGGCACTAATATTGTGATTTGACAATAGAGGTATGCAAAATATCAACTTTGGATACTGCTGCTCAAATGCTTATAAGAGATAAGGCTTGAAGTGACAGTATATTTGACACCTTAAAAGAGTTGTGTGGAGTAAAAAATTATAGTTTGTGGAGTAAAAAAGTATAATGATGTTGACTGACTGTTCCCAAATAATCTGGGTACAGTTATAAAAGAAAGGAATGAGCTCAAGTCTTCAAATTCACATGTTAAGCATGGCATGAAGGATGTGAAAATTTCTGTGTTCCCCTTTTAAAAATCTTATTTTGTATAGCTGCAGATTTGAGATTTCAGAAAACCAGACCCTAAATCTCATTTTTCAAGTGGCTGAATTATTATGTAAACCAAATCCCCAACTTTGCAGGGTATCTGCTTTATAAGTGAGGGCATTTTTTTTGATTGATTGATTGGACAGGAATGGGATCCAGAAAATTGGAATGGGGACATATGGGTTGATAATCATGGTGGTAGGGACATTGAAATCCTAGATTCTGTTAAGTCTTTGCCAGACAAACCTGCAATGGTGTGCTTTGAGGAACCAGGCACCCCACTTCCAGTCTGCCTTGAGGAATCTGCCATTCAACCTCCACCTGAATTAATTAACTCTTATGCCTGATAAACCTGTAACTGTAACTCCTGAGAAAACAACCCTCACTTCTCTTCGTGAAGAGATTAATCCTGTTTCATCTGATAAAAGAGAAATGGAATGCCCTGAGGCAGTTTACTTGAAAGGTACTTCTAATTCTTCTCATGACCCCTCTCTTCTTCCAGACCTACAAGTAGACTGAAGTCTCAACAGACCCCAAAAGGTAAACTGCAATGTGGGAGCCATGAGGAGGCACACTATACCGCAAAAGAACTGCATTTTTTCCAATTTATATAGACAGAAATTAGGGGAATATGTATTGGAATGGATACTAAGGATGTGGGAAAATGGTGCAAGGAATATAAAGTTGAATCAGGCTGAATTTACTGATGTAGGCCATCAGCAGAGACCTACACTCAGTGCCTGTCCTAGCACAATTACCCAAAATGACTAGCCTACTACCTGGTGGCTGGTTGATTACCTTGGACCACTTCCATCATCAAAGAAGCATAATTTTCAAAATTGGAGTAGACACATATTCTCGATACGGGTTTGCCTTCCCTACATGTAATGTTTCTGACAAACTATCACCCATTTATTTACAGTATGCCTTGATTACCTTGGACCACTTCCATCATCAAAAGAACATAATTTTTAAAATTGGAATAGACACATATTCTCAATATGGGTTTGCCTTCCCTACATGTAATGCTTCTGACAAACTATCATCCATGGACTTAGAGTATGCCTTATCCACTATTATATTATTCTGAAAGAGCATTACTTCTGATCAATGAAACCACAGAAAATGATGTGTAGGAATGTGTACATACTCATGGAATACACTAGTCTTACCATGTTTTCTGTCATCTTGAAGCAGCTGAGTTGATAGACCAGTGTTATGGTCTCTCAAAGTCTCAACTATGGCCTTAACTGGGTGAAAATAACTATCAGAGCTGGGGTAATGTTCTTCAGGAGGCTGTATATGCTCCTAATAATCATCCACCTTATGGTGTTGTTTATCCTAGAACCAGGATTCATGGATCCAAGAATAAAGGGGTGGGATATAAGTGGAACCACTCACCATTACCCCTAGTGAACCACTAGAAAAAATTTTCCACCTTAATCCTGTTATCTTAGGCTTTGCTCTTCTACAGGATTTTTGTTCTAAAAGAATGAGTAATTCCCCAGGAGATTCAACAATGATACCATTAAATTGGAAGTAAAGACTGCCACCCAGCCACTTTGGGCCCTCCATGCCTTTCAAAGAAGGGAATTCCTGTACTGGCTGGGATGATTGATTCTGATTTAAAGGGGAAAGTACGCCATAGCCATAAAGAAGAGCTGGAATACAGGAGCTCCCTTAGAGCATCACTTATTACTACCATGCCTTGTATTAAAGTCAAAGAAGACTGCAACAATCCAATCTAAGCAGGACTACTAATAGCTCAGATCCTTCAGGAATGAAATTTGGGGTCACTCCACAAAGCAAAGAACCAAGACCTTCTGAGGTGCTTTCTGAAAGTAAAAGAAATGTGGAATGGACAGTGGAGGAATGAAGTTATACGTATGAGATATCTCCATGTAACCAGTTGTAGAGATGAGGACAGTAATGGTTGTAAGTATTTCTTCCTTGATTTGTTATGAATATGTTTGTATATACACATAAAGCAAACATTTTTGGGTTTTTTTTTTCCCTATCTTAATGTGTTATCATAAAACGTAAATTGTACTAAATTTGTGCCATGGTATTTAAGCACAGGATATCAGGTTTAAGAAGGAATATCACCCAAGGAGTTGCATCCTCGTTTGGTGAAAGGGTTAGAGTGTTTCTGGTTATATGCTTGACAGTTGAATTATTAGCTGAAAGTAGATCCTCCCATGGCCCACTGGATGGAATGTGGGAGAGTATAGGCTATGATGTGGACCATTGACCATGAGGTGCAACGATGTGAGGTGCAGCAATGCCCCGAGATGTACTCACCAGATGCAATGGATGTGTCATGATGATGGGGGAGAGTGTGGCTGTGGGGGGAGAGGTGGGGTGGGGGCATTGGGGGTGAATGGGGACCTCATATTTTTTTAATGTAATATTTTTTTTAAATGAATAAAATAAATAAATAATTAGGTGAAAGTATAACTGTTACTGTTTTTATTTAGAGATTAATTATGGTTTAAGGAGGTGTGTAAGGCTGCTAAGTTAACAAAAGGTGGACTATGATGGTTAAGTTCATCTGTCAACTTGGCCAGGTTATGGTGTCCTATGGTTTTGTCAAGTGAGTACTGACCTGATTATTACTGTGAGGATATTTTGCGGGTTTGTCATTGTTAATTGATTACATTTGTGGCTGATTACATCTACAAGCAACAAAGGAGTTTGCCTTCAGCGGTGAGAGAGACTCAACCAATCAGTTGATGGCATTGAAGGGAGAACTGATGATCTGGACAGGCACAAAAAAGAATTTTTCTCTATATTTCAACGAGTTAGCTTCTCCTGAAGAATTCATTAAAATCTTCACTGGAGTTCCCAATTTGCAGCCTGCCCTAGGAAATTCAGACTTGCCAATCCCATGGTCATGTGAGCCAATTCCTATTACAAATCTCATAATATTTCCCTGTACACATAACCTCTCAGTTGTGTTTCTCTGAAGAATGCTGGCTAATAAACACCTTGAAAGAAGATCTAGTTCGTGCTTTTATGCTTAATAATGAGGAAATTAGGAACAGAAGTGAGTAAATGTATTGATATGTTTCAGACTCCCAAAAGCAATTCTTAATCAAACCTACTTTGTAAGATGTTATCCTTTTCTGATCCTAATGTTCTAAAACTTTGTATTCATATGAAGTAATTGTAATTTTCCAAGTGATTTATGTTAATTTAATGTGGATTTAAACTTTTAAAATTCATTTTTTAAAAAAGCAATTTAAAATATTGATATATTATTTTTAATTAAAACCATAGAAGTTTACAGACTAGATTTTACTATCTGTATCTACAACAATTTGTTTAAAATGAAGCACACACATACAATGTTTTCCCTCAAATCTGAAGACAAGATAAAATAATTTTGATACAGATGTTACATAAAAAACTATTTTAGCTTTATACTGACTTTAGTAGAGAGAAAGTCTAAAGTAGGAAAACTTTTCCATTATGAACTTTTTCCCCAAGATATATTTAATATACTATTTAAAGAACACAACTTCAATATTTAGCTTTATCTACCATGAGTAACCATTTCTGCTTCAGGCACATTGTGAATTTGGAGCCTTGCAATTTCTCATTCTCTTTAAGTTAGAAATGGACCTGAAATGTCATAAGAATTTCAAACCTAGATAGAAACTGTCTAGCCCAGCATCTTTAGTGTCACTATGTCCTATAAAAAATTCATCCAGAGAAATTTCATGCAAAATTCTTTTCCATCTGTTATTTAAAATAACACACTTTAAAATAATAAAGTTATTCATTGAATTAAGCAAAATCGCAGAAAATCATTGATATTCATTAAAGTCATTTAGCCACATCAGTCTTCATTTTGTGGACAGTAGTAATAGAAGACAGTTAAAAAAAAAAAATCTATCCGTGCATACATTAGTTTAAAAAACTTCCTTTTATCAATATTTTAGAAAATTTTTTTATTCCTGAAGTAACAACCAAAAATGAACGCATGGAGAAAATACTTAATATTTTACTAATATCTTATAAAATGTTAACAAAAATTGGCAAAAAATTTCTAAGATTCTTAAATATACTTGGCAAAAACCTTCATACAAAGTAAGAAATACAGGTTATAAGAAATTTGTTGAATATATTTAGTATCACCAATAATCTCATCAATGGAAATGGGTGCAATAATTATGTTGCATTTTTGCCAACATAATTAGGAATAGGCAAAATTGGAGTTCCAAAAATCAATGCCAGTAGATATAAGATAAAAGCACTACACTTTTGGGGAACAAACTCAAACATTTATTTTGTGAACAATATTTGCATAATACCAGGTGGATGAAGCAGCAAAATATGTCGTATCTAATCTAAAGAATATAACTATGTTTTTAAAAAATACTCTCTGCTTCCTCCTCCATTCACCAACTTAGGTTTCTGACCTGCCCAGTGTCAGACTTAGAAGATGAGAAGACCAGAACAAACTGGGTATGATTTTAAGGGACAAATATTGTTAAGATCTTTGTGTGTCGTCTGGGTTTGGCAAACACTTAAGGCTGATTCTCAGGTGCTGGGTGAATTTTTCAGAAAGTCTCCCAATTAAGTCTTCAAATGAGTCTGTAGTGCTCAGTTCCCTCCCGCTAGCTACTTTCTGCTTCCCTCTAGGCCCATGGGCTTCTGGTAATTCACTTTGTTGTGTATCCCTGTGAGCAGTACTCTTAGTGATTCTCATATCCCTAAGAGAGATGTTAACTTCACCCATCAGTGGAAGTCATTCCATCACAGTGCAACCCTGACCCTCTGCCCCCTCTCTCTCTCTCTGGCAAATCTAGTCACACTCCTCCCATTGTGATCCTTAGGTTTTCCAAAACTGGATGACAAATACCAAACTCCTCACCTCTTCCAGAGATTCTCTTGCTTCCTCTCTCCCTTTGCTCTATAATCTCCAGTGGTACTTCACATGTAGTATTTCCCTTAATCCTCTAGTAGCCCTAAAATGTAGATATTATGCTAAATTTATTTAACAGGTGAGAACAAAAGACAATGATGAAGACCTCATGATTACATGATTCATAACTTCTATTTGTTTACCTGGAAAGCACTGCACCCCATATTTACCCAATAAACTTCTCCCCACACCTCAAAATCCCTTTGCTCTCTCTTACTCTTCATGCCTCCCTTGATACCCCAAAAATTATTTATTCCCGTCATATGCCAGTACATATTTCTGTAAGAGTTTTCTCAGTATCATAATTCTTTTTACAAGGTAGAATAGTCCTCATGACTAGGAACATCTATTAGACAGGTACAGGGTGTTATTTCCCCTCATACCTTCAACATGTCTCCCAATACCTATTATAAAGTAGATGCTTAATAATGTTTCTTACATTATTGAATAAAGTATTAACTCAAGCTTTCTCAATGGGAATGATATTCCCACCAAGGGGGCTGTGCCAGTTTAAAGTTTTGTGAATCCTGGAAAAGATCATGTTATTTGAACTAATCCATTCCTGTGGGTGTGGAACCTTTGCTTGCATTAGACTCAGTTAAGCAACACTTTGATTAAATCACTGTTGATTAGATCACTTTAGGACCTTTGATTAAAGTATGTCAGTGAATCTTATATAATTGGTGTAGCAGTTTGATATTATTAATGAATTCCAAAAAGAAATATTAGATTATGTTTGTAAACTGATCTTTTCCTCTGGGAATATTAGATTATATTGGATTCATATGTTTACTTGATTAAGAAATTATGTAAACTTCTTGTGCCAGTAGGGCATTAAGCCCCCAACCTTTGGTGGGTAGGAACTCACAGATAAAAGGCATGGCAAAGGACAGAGTTAAGGGTTTTTGATGTTGGAGTTTGATGCTGAAAGCTTAAGCTGCAGCCCTGGAAAGTAAGCTCACAGAGGAAAGAGAAGCAAGCCCCAGGAAGCCTGACTCCTCACAGACATTGGCAGTCATCTTGGTCTAACACGTGAAAATAGACTTCCGTGAGGGAAGTAACTTATACTTTATGGCCTGGTATCTGTAAGCTCCTACCCCAAGTAAAAACCCTTTATAAAGATGAACCAATTTCTGGTATTTTGCATCAGCACGCTTTGGCTGACTAATATAATTAGAGAACTGAAAGCAGTAACACAGAAAAAGGCTACTGCCATTTTTTACCTTGTATGAAAGGACTCCAGGACTGCCTAAAGCTGCAGAAAGACAGAGAAACCCCAAGAGCCTGAGAGAGAGACTAGAGTCTGGAATCAGCAGAGAAGTTGAAGCAATGAAGCCCCCCAAGTGGCTAAGCCCACAGAGCAGCTTGAAGCTAAAAGAGAAGGTTAGCCTGGAGGAGAAGGCAGAAAGAGACTGACAGAACCACCATTTTGTCCTGCCACATGGCAGGAGTCCAGGATCCAGAGCCAGCCTTCTGTAAGACAGCATCTCTGATGAGGCCTTGATTTGGACATTTTCACAGACTTGGAACTCTAAGATTTTACACTAATAAATCCCATTATAAAAGCCAACCCATTTCTTATATCTTGCTTTCAGCAGTTTTAGCACACTGAAACAAGGGCAAAAATTGGTTCTTTGGGAAAGGAGTGAAAAAAAATTGTAGATATTAGATAAATAGATATATATCTATGAAGTTGAAATTTCAATGAGAAGAGGGCTATTTAAGTAACAAAATGTCTAAAAAAAATCCATCAAAGGATGATAATGAAAAAATGTTGAAAATTCCCATTTCAAATGAATTGCGTAGAATTATAGAGACAGGATTTGAACTCAGATTTTCTGATTGAGATTTCAACTTTCTTTCATGCTATCTAGTTTGCCAAAAGGAAGCCAATGCAAAGTATCAGAAATGGATTGGCTTTTATTAAGGGGATTTATTTAGGTTAAAAGCTTACAGTTCCAAGGCCATGAAAATATCCAAACCAAGGCATTAGCAGAGATGTTTTCTCAGGGTCCTACCATGTGGCAAAGCATGATGGCCCCTGAGCTCTGCCAAGTTGTCTGTCTTCACCTACAGAATCTATTGTCTCCCAGAATTTAGCTGTGGGCAACCAGGCATAAGGCTTGTCTCTTACTGGGTCTCCTCTCCCAGTATTGACTGCTCTGGTTTCTCCCTGAGTTGAGCTGTGATGTATCAGGTAAATGGCAGGGCTCATCTCCTGAGGTGCCCATGGGCCCAGCCCCTAGGGGTCTTCTTTCTGTGTCTCTATGCCCTGCAGTTTCCAGACTCTGGGACGTCTCTTAGCCTTCAGGGTTTCTCTGTTTTCCTATAGTCATCTCTCTCACAGGGCAAGATCAATATGGTAGCTTCCTTTTCCTGTGCATCTCTCTCTCTCTTTCTGTGCCTCCATTTATATCAGATCCAGCAAGATGGCAGAGACCCAAACTGACTCATGCCTTACTAACATAGTCCAGTCAAAATTGTCTCATACCCATAAGAATGGATTAGTTAAAAAACATAATCTTTGTCTTTTGGGCATTCATAAAAGAATTTCAAACTACCACACATGCTATAGTCATTTCAGCAGTTAAATAAATGAGAGAGAAACTTTACAAACAATTTTTCTGAAACCAAGATAATACATAAGCTATACATATACAAGATATTTCTGTGTATTTTATTTTTATTTCAAATATAACTCAAAATTACCAAGGCTTTTGTACAATTCTACTTCTCTCTCTCTCTCTCTCTCTCTCTCACACACACACAAACACACACACATGCACACACATACCTGATCTATATCAACCCCAATGATATCGCTCATATAAAAGTTATTGTTATATTTTATATAATTACTTACAATTTTAAACATAATCATAAACATTTACTATGTAGGGAGTTAACGATGGTAATTATTTTATTTTCTCTAGCAAAATTATCCTCTGTTGAGTATTTCCAACCCATTAACAATCACTTACATCTCACAGTACTAATGGATCTCCTGCTGACAAGTCAGATTAAGGCTTTCTTAGCTTTTTTGAACTATTGTGTGACTGCAAATCAATTGGTAGAACTGTATTACAGCTGTCTGTCATCCTTCTGAATCAGCCTCACTGTGACCATTTGTCAAAACTAGAGTCAAATACCTTAGGAAATTTGTCAAAATAATGGTAACAGCTGTTTGACATTCAGTGTACAGGAGATTTTTGCAGAAGTCTCTGTCACACAAAATCAACCCCTCCAGATACCTACTGTGAATTATTATCTGTAGAAAGCAGAACTGAGTATTAAATATATGGATCCCAAAAATGCATGTAATCTTGAGCCAAACAAGGAAGAATACAGATCTTATTTATAATAACTCTGCTTATTCCTACAAAGGCACGGTGAAATCATATGTATTTATGAAAATTGACTTCTTAAGTCTATAACAGATTTTTTCCTTTTTTGTTGTTGTTGTTGTTGCATAATCTTGTTGTGTCAGCTCTCCCTCTGTGCGGCGCCATTCTGGGGCAGGCTGCACTTTCTTTCGTGCTGGGCGGCTCTCCTTACGGGACACACTCCTTGTGCATGGGGCCCCCCTATGCAGGGGACACCCCTGCATGGCATGGCATGACACTCCTTGCGTGCATCAGCCCTGTGCATAGGCCAGCTCCACATGGGTCAAGGAGGCCTGGGGTTTGAACCATGGACCTCCCATGTGGTAGGCAGATGTCCTATCCATTGGGCCAAGTCTGCTTCCCTATAACAGACTTCTTAACTAACGCCTTTAAGGAAATTTCTAATCAGTTGCAAACAAAAATAGAACTTTCCAATATCCTAAGGCACATTGTAAATGAGACAGTTTGAATTTGGTGAATTTCCCCAAAAAGATTATGTTTTTTAACTAATCCATTCCTGTGGGTATGAGACCCTTTGATTGCATTAGATTCTGTTAAGGGATATTGATTAGATCACTTGATTAGATTGTTTTTGTTTGGACTACATCAGTGAGGCCTCACTCAAGTTGGGTCTCTGCTCTCTTGCTCTGTCTTATAGAAATTGAGAACATATAGACACAGAGAGAAAGGGAGCACTGCCATCTTTCACCCTGCCATGTGAGAGAGGGCTCAAGGATTGCTAGCAGCCAAGACTGAAGCATGAAGCCACCAAGGGCTGGGTTCATGGAGCTGAAGAGATGAGCCATATGCCTGATCATCACAGCTGGGTTCAGGGAGATAGTGAGCTTGAGGGAAAGCTAGGGACCTAGGCAGAAATTGGCCACCATCTTTTCTCATCACATGACCAGATTCCAGGATCACCGATAGCTGACTTTGGTGAGAAAGATCTCTGATTGTGCCTTTATTTGAATATTTTCACTACTTCAGATCTGTAAGATATTCCCCTAATAAAATTCCCATTATGTAAAAAAAAGCCAACCCATTTTGGGTATTTTTGCATTGCAGCCTCTAGCAAACTAAAATAGTAAATAACTGATAAATATTTTTGAGAGAAAAAATCCTTTTCATTAGTTATGCATGTGTTTAAAAGTTTACTGTTTGTCTGGAATAAGATCTTCTGGTTGAAAGGCTCAGAAATCAGTAATAGCTGGTTTTAATTCTCTAAGAAGTTCTCATTCAGTGATGAAGTAGAAGTATGGGGATTTAAAGAAGGAACAGGAAAAACAATGCCATAAATATTTCAGAATTGCAATTTTACACAAGGAAGAACAATTCATTGTTGCCTTTCCAAGTAAATCCAGGTTTTCCAACATCATTCTTTTTCCCTCACACATCTCTCTATTGTTGGAGAACCAGACAGCTCAAATACTTAACCAGTGTTATGAGGTAGTAGTTTTCCTGGTAGTTGTTGTCTAAAATTCCTTCTATCCCTTGTCCCTTCCTCCCTATTAAGCAATCGTCAGGCTGCTTTTGTTTTAAGAAAGGATGACATACCAGTAAGAAACAAAAATCTTTTCCTTGCTTATAAATTTCCAAAGTTCACCTTCAGAAAGAAACCAAAATGTCTTCTGTGAATGGACAATGCATAGAAATAAGAAAATTTTTGAGCATGTGAGAGATTCTGAACCCCACATACTTGATAAACAATCCCTGGAGCATTAAAAACCAACTCAAAATGGATCAAAGACCTTAATATAAGAGTTAGAATTATCAAACTCTTAGAAGAAAATGTAGGGAAGTATCTTCAGGACCTTGTGTTAGGCAATGGTTTCTTAGATTCTGCACCCAAAGCACAAGAAACAAAAGAAAAAATAGATCAATGAGACCTCATCAAAATTGAAAACTTTTGTCCCTCAAAATAACTTATCATGAAAGTAAAACAACAACCTAAACAAGAGAAGAAAATGCTTGGAAACTCATATCTAATAAAAGATTAGTAGCCAGAATACACAAAGAACCCTTTAGCTTAACAACAAGCAAACTTTAAAATGGGCAAAAAATTTGAGTAGGAATCTCTCCAATGTCCAGAAAGCACATGAACAGATGCTCAACTTCATTGGGCATCAGGAAAATGTAAATCAAACCCACAATGAGCCACCATTTCACACCCCATTAGAAAGTCTTCTATTAAAAAAGAAAAGGAAAATAGCAAGTGTTGGAGGGGATGTGGAGACAGAGGAATATTCATTCATTGCTGGTAGCAAGGTAACATGGTATAGGTGCTGTGGACAATAGTATGGCAGTTTCTGAAAAAGCTAAGTATACAACTACCATATGACCAGGCAATCCCCTACTAGGTATATACCCAAAAGAATTAAAAGCAGGGACTGGAAAAGATATTTGTGCACTACAGTTCATAGTAGCATTATTCACAATTGCCAAAAGATGGAGTAACCCAGGTGTCCATCAACCAATGAATGGATAAATAAAATGTGGTATATACATAAAATGGAATATTCAGCCCCATAAACGAATGACATTCTGGCATATGCAATAACATGGATAAACCTGGAGGTCCAGTGAAAACAGCCACTCACCAAAGGACAAAGATTGAATGATCTCACTGATTTGAAACATTTTGAATAAGTAAACTCATAGAGTCAGAATCTAGAAAATAAGTTACCAGGATATGGCGTGGGGATAAGGAATGAGGAATTATGGCTTAAAATGTATAGGAATCCTACTTAGAATGATGAAAATATTTTGGTATTAGATGGTGGTAATGGTAACACAAGATTGTAAATGCAATTAACAACACTGAAATATATATCTGAATATGATTAAAGTGGAAATGTTAGACTGTATATGTATTAGTCTGGGTTCTCTAGGGAAACAGAACCAACAGGAGATATCTGTAGATAATATAAGTTATTTTAAGATTGCTTCATGCAACTGTGGGAGTGCACAAGTTCAAATTCTATAGGGCAGCCTAT
The DNA here is from genome assembly GCF_030445035.2 of Dasypus novemcinctus. Classification (NCBI taxonomy): domain Eukaryota; kingdom Metazoa; phylum Chordata; class Mammalia; order Cingulata; family Dasypodidae; genus Dasypus; species Dasypus novemcinctus. Next base: position 144,027,414 of record NC_080676.1, read on the forward strand.
AAGCCAGGAACTCTTATGAAGATACTCCAATGAATTCCCCAGGAGGAGTTGGTTGGCTGAAGCAGAGATGAAAGTTGTCTCTTCTGACTGCTGAAATCAATGCTTCTCCTTTTAAGACTTTCAATTTCAACTCATTGGATGAGACTTTTCTCATTGCTGAAAACAATCTCCTCAGCTGATTGTAGGTGTAATCAGCCAGAGATGCAATCAACTTACTAATGATTTATGTATATAAAATATCCTCACAGTAGCAATTAGGCAGTTCTTGCTTCACCCAACTACTACCAGCCTCCATTACCTAGCCAGCTTGATACATGAGCCTGAACATCACAGTATATATGGTAAATTTTTTTTTTAAAACTCCATGGAACTACACTATACAAACAGTGTAGTTAAACCATGGGCTTCAATTAATAGTACAATTTTAAAGTATGCTGTCATCAATCAAACAAATGTTTCACACCAATGCAAGTTGGTAGTGGTGGGGTGTTGTTTTATGTATGATTGTTCTAAAAATCAGTAACTTCTCTAATAAAGAGAAAAACTAATGCAGAGCTTGTCATCCCCTTGCCCAAGACCCTTCATGTGGTGGTGGCTGCATTTTGCGTGGACGTGAAAGCATTTGTGCACTTCCCTGTCTGTATATTTCAATAAAAAGTGTTCATTTCTTTTCTTTTTTTTTTTAGAGTTTTTTTTTGTTTTTATTTTTTTAATATTATATTAAAAAAATATGAGGTCCTCTTATACCCTCCACCCCCCTTACCTCACTCCCCCCCCCCCCCGCCCCCATAACAACAATCTCCTCCATCATCATGAGACATTCATTGCACTTGGTGAATACATCTCTGAGCACTGCTGCACCTCATGGTCAATGGTCCACATGTGGAGACATAAGAATACTTATTCACTGCTGGTGGAATATAGAATGGTACAGCCACTGTAGAGGACTGTTTGGCAGTTCCTAAGGAAGTTGAATATAGACTGACAATGTAACCCAGCAATGCAATTACTATACATGTATCCAGAAGATCTAAGAACAGAGTTACCGACCTCTGCACATCGATGTTCGTAGTGACATCATTCATGATTGCCAAAAGTTGGAAACAACCCAGGTGTCCATCAAATGATGACTGGATAAAAAAGTTGTGATTTATACATATGATGGAATAGTATGCAGCAGTAAGAAGAAATGAAGTTGTGAAGCATATGACCACATGGATGAATCTGGAGGACATTATGTTGAGTAAAGCATGCCAGACACATGATAAATACTGTATGATTGTGCTTTTATGTACTAAACATATGATATAAAATCATGAAGTTAATAATTAGAATATAGGTCACAGGAAAACAGAAGGAGGGTAGAGATGGAAAGCTGATGTTTAATCTATGTGAAATTGGTAAAAAGGTTCTTTGCAAAACTTTGAAAATGAACAGTAATGGTGTTTGTAACTAGCAGTGCATTGTCTATAGTTATGACAGTGGTTGAAAGGGAAGTCTAAAGTCATGTATATTAGTAGAAGGAAAGCTAACAACTGTAACATGGTAATGTATATGACAATAAACCCTCTTGTAAAACACAAATATGGGTGATATTGCAATATAAGACAGTTTTTGCAAAATATAAATACAAAAATACTGGAGAGAAGGAAAAAGAATAGCAGCTATTTACATCAAGGGAATCAGATTGAGAGGTGATGAGTTTTGTTTTTTGTTTTTGTCTATTATTATTATTGGAATAATGAAAGTGTTCTAATAATGATTGAAGTGATGAATGCACAAATATGTGGTTACAGTATATATCATTGATTGTACACTTTGGATGGATTTATGCTTTGTTAATATACATATTAATATGTATCAATAAAATTGATTTATTAAAAAATGTAATTAGGGAAACAGACTTGGATCAACGAATAGAGAGTCCGCCTACCACATGGGAGGTCCAGGGTTCAAACCCAGGGCCTCCTGACCGATGTGGTGAGCTGGCCCACGCACAGTGCTGATGTGCGCAAGAAGTCCCTTGCCACGCAGAGTGTCCCCTATGTAGGGGAGCCCCATGCACAAGGAGTGCACCCCATAAGGAGAGCTGCCCCACACAAAAGAAAGTCCAGCCTTCCCAGGAGTGGTGCCTCACACATGGAGAGCTGACATAGCAAGATGACACAACAAAAAGAGACATAGATTCCCGGTGCCGCTGACAAGAATACAAGCAAACACAGAAGAACACACAGCAAATGGATACAGAGAGCAGACAACTGCGGGGTGGGGGAGAGAGATTAAAAAAAAATGTAGATAGTTAAATTGACAAATACCTGGCTTTATTCAAGCATTTATAAATGCTTACTCTGATTATGAAATCATTGTTTTCCTTTTCTCTTTACTGTGAAAAAAAAAATCCATGCTTTATTTAATGAGTACTTTAGCATCAAAATTAATTACACAAAGAAACACTCAAGTGTTAAGGGTAAAGATAGAATATGTTGCTGCACAGAGATATTATTGTATCTTATAAAAAACTAAGTCTTCCTTGTTCTCAAAGGAAACTGGAAATTGGATATTTATGTGCAATTATTTTTATACCAAAAATGAGAAATCAGCTATATAGAAGACAAATTAAGTCTGTTTCAAATGTGAAGTTTTGCTTTTTAAAATCTCATTTAATACTGAGAAGTTAGGGATATGATTTAATATTTATTGAAATATGTGCTTTAAATGAGCTAGATCATAACGTGTGCTCACTCTTAATCATATCAAAACAAAGTAAATCTCTATGCCCCTCCAAGATAATTCTTTGCTCCATTAAATCCCAACTATGTGGAATTATTTCTATTTTAACAGCATTCATTTTTTTCCTTGTGATAGTACATGATATTGTAAAATACTCAAGTCTTAATTTTATCCTGGCCAAACAGTTAACTACAAGCTTAATAGAATATCACCAATATTCACTTCATTGAACTCCAAAAAGAAATTTAGTTACTGCTAAGGAAATGATCTCCAAAATGATTTAAAACCAAGAAATTATGATCAAGGGGAATTGGCCTAAACAGCTATACACTGGAGCAATAAAGATAAAATTGTATTCCATTTAAGGACAAACATGACAACATTTGGCTTGTTCTCTTTGTATTATAATACAAATTAACATTTAGTTTCTTTATATGTGATGATTCAAATATATTTATATACTTCCTTTTTATATGAAATTAAATGCCATAGTATTGTCTTCAGATTGCCACTACAGACCCATTTTAAAAAGTGATATGAAGATTCGTAAAATGTTCTTTTATCTCTAAATGTAAATCTTTTTTGTGGGGATATAGAAAAGGCTGCACATTACCTTTTTATACTTTATGTTGAAATAATTTTAGACTTATGCAAAGTTGCAGAGATAAACTAAAGAGTTTCCAAATACCCTTCACTGATCTTTCAGTACTGTTAATAACACACATACTATCAAAATTAATAAGTTAACATCGGCACTATTATTGCCTAAGTTCAGACTTTATTCAGATTTCCCAAATTTTTCAAATGAAGTCTAATTTCTGTTGCAGAATCTAATCTAAGATCCCACATTGCATTTATATTTTTCCCTACTTTTTTAGTTTGTAGAAAAATTTACTGTGGTAAATAAATTATATATGTATATATATACTAAACACACACACATATATACATATACAATATACATATACAACATAAAATTTGCCGTTTAGACCATTTTTAGTGTACAATTCAGTGGCATTAATTACATTCACTGTGCTGTGCAACCATATCCACTATTGCCAAAACTTTTTCATCACCCCAAAGAAACTCTGTACCCATTAAGCTATGAATTTCCATCTCCCACTTCCCTCACCCCTTGGTAGCACCTAACCTATTTTCTGTGTCAATGAATTTATCCTAGGTATTTAGCTTAATATCCTAGGTATTTAGCTTAAGTGGAATTAAACATATTTGACTTTTTGTGCTTGTCAAAGATGGAGTGAATGGCACAACGTAGCGCGATGTCTGTGAACATTGTATTTTCCTGAGATTAAAAAAATGAATCCAGAAAGGATATGACATCTCGTATTTGCTTCAAAGTAATGCATAAGTCAGGAAGGGGCAGTGGGATAGATGAAACTAGACTGACTGTGAACAGGTCATTGCTAATGCCAAGTTCTGAATACATGGGGGTGGGAATGAGGAGAAGAGAGGGTGATTATCTTATTCTGTTTACTCTTTTATGTTTGAAAGAAAAAGTTAAAAAAAACTAATACAAGCTATGTGAATCTATTTTCTGGTATTTTAAGTTTAAATTACACACATATATGCATCTTACTTTAAAATCAAATTTGTCTTTAAAATTGCTATATAGTCCAAATAATATTCATTTTCCTGAAATTAGCATAGAAAATGTCTTTCAGAGAGAGCTTCTATATTCACAAAGGTGCCTCTCTTAGCTATTCACATATGACCAATTTTTTTCTTCCCAAGGAAGCAAAATCTGCCTAAGGAAATAGTTCCATAAAATATTTGCTTCAGAATGTTGTTTTCTATTTTCTACCATCTGAAGAAACCATTCTAGTCAAACTTTTTTTTCATAATTAATCAATATGCACAGCCCCCTCCTCTTGTTTCTCTGCGTGATTGGTGAGCTGTCAAAGGATTTCCTTTGAATAACAAGTGCTTAGATTGAAAACAAAGTACCGAGACCTATGTGACCAAAATGAGAATTTCATAGAAGAGTGATATTTCGCTCATGTAAATGGCCTACCAGAGGGGATAGGAACACTGTGGGATTGAGCTAGGAGCACAGAAGAGTTTTGAGAGATAATGTTGTATAGCAGGGTTCCAAAATGTACTCATCAAATGCAGTGAATGTGCCACACTGATGAAAGAGGTTGTTGACGTGGGAGGAGTGGGGAGTGGGGGTATATGGGAACCTCTTATATTTTTTAATGTAATATTTTGTGTGACCAATGTATCTTTTATTTTAAAAATGATAATAAATGTGTTACTTAAAAAGAGAGAGAGAGAATGTTGATGAAGGCTCACCATAATCCATGTCTTCATTGATGCTATGTCTCCTTTAATTCTCTCAACAACCTTTGAGGTTGGTATTATTAGGATCCCAATATTTCAGAGGACAGCAAGGTTCAGAGAAGTTAGGTGATGTATCTCAAATCTCAATAAAAGGGATGAAGCCAGAAATCAAACTCTGATCTCCTTAAAAGCCCGTGCTCTTAAACACTGTCCTAAACAGCCAGCTTAATGACCAACATAATACTTTTAAAATAGAATAACTTGTTAGACTCTAAATATGTTTTTTCTCAGAAACAAATAATGCATATGGAAATAGCATAATTTAGGATGATGGGAGTGTAAGTAACTTATATCTGTATATAAATAATATTGTTTACTAATAACACTTTTATATAATATTTCCATTTATCCATTTATTTAACAGATATTTAATTCACATTATTTTGCAAAAGATATTGTGGCACATTATGCACCAAGGTATATATATGTCATGGTCCTGCCTTAATTTCTCACCTATAAAACCTGAAAGTTTAGCACTCATGTCACTGATTTCTTTGTCTCAGAACCAGTATTGTATCACTGCCTCATCTGAAATCAGTGCTATTGTTTTCCTTAATAGTATAATTGGTATATAATAAACTGCATATATTTAAAATGTAAAATTTGAGTTTTGACATATATACATACCCATAAAACCATCACCACAATGCAGATAACAAACAATGAACATATCCCGTAACCCAAAAAAGTTACCTAGTGCTCTTCTGTTTTCTTTTCATCTCCCCACTTTCTGTCCACCACACCCATTCCTAGGCAACCACTAATCCTCAGATGCTTTTGAACCAAAACATGGAGGAAATATGGCCTTCCACTTAAACAAAATTTAGACATCTTTCATTGAATTTAAATTATTTACTTTGATATTTAACATAAAAACAAAGCCACATCTATATTATGAAATGGTGGTGGTGTGTGTGTGTGTGAGAGAGAGAGAGATTTCCCATATTATAACACATTGTGTGGCTCCCCTTTTCTAATACAGAATAGAGTACAGAACTACCGTGGGATTTCTAGGTCTTAAGTAATCTTTCTTCAACCTAGGTGTGCAATTGCGTTTGTTGGCCTGGCTATTTGAGATAACTGAACCTGCCAACAGAACCCTAGAATTCACTCATCCCCTTATTGTATTACGTTTGTTAACACCATGACATCTTGACACTTCCTTTCCCAATTTATGCTTCTTTCAACTTCATGCTTCTTTCAAGAAACCAAAATAGTATTGCCCATGCATGAAATGAATAAACTTAAATTTTGGCTGCAAAGAAGATGGGAGAATATATAAAATATTCTTTGCTTTGGAATTACTTCTAAATTCTTATGGAAAAATGAAATTAACCCAGTATTTACTTAATAAATGAGAATTAGATACAAAATACAAGACATATACACTGTTTTTCATCTTTTTAAACAATCTCTGTGACCATAAATAATGTGATTTCTTTTCTTCTAATATTTAATTGTGTTTTTACTTGTGTGGTTTTGCAAAAAATAATTGTGTATCATTCTCTAATGACTTTGTAAGATGCAAGTGCATGTTACATCAATATGGAAAGAATTGTATCAACATCTCCAGAGGTGGGGTTCTGTCACTACTGCATCAAAAAATATCAACAGTGTTGGCATTCATCCCTCCCTAGAATACCTAAGCTTGTTTTCCCAATTTGTCTGATGTCAAGACCTGCAGACAAATATGTTCTCTGATTTCCCCTACTTTCATCTTCTAGACGTTTAGTAAATATGATTTCATTAAGTTTTGCTATTTGACTGCTTAAGGATTTCTATTACAGAGTCAGGAGGGTTTCAAAGCATGAGCTTTGACATGATAAACTTGGGTTCAAATTCCAGCTCCACCATCTGTTTGCTTTATAACCTTGGTCACATATAAGAGAATATTTCTGAGCCTAAATATTCTCTTCTTTAAGATGGGAATATCCCAGTAGGTCAAGCCTGCTTGCTCATAGGAAGTGTCCCCATTGATAGCCAGAGAAAGCCTCAGGTGAAAAGATGCGGAAGCTGGCAGACTGGAGTAGAGTAGATTGGCACTGAAGGGGTGTATGAGTCCAAAGGGTATGTGGACAGGTACCAGTGGTGAACATTAGGCAGAGAGTAGCTGTGAAGTTTAGTGGGTAAAGTATACACATCAGGGAAACGGACTTTGGCCCAGCGGTTAGGGCGTCCGCCTACCACATGGGAGGTCCGCGGTTCAAACCCCGGGCCTCCTTGACCCGTGTGGAGCTGGCCATGCGCAGTGCTGATGCGCACAAGGAGTGCCATGCCACGCAAGGGTGCCCCCGCGTGGGGGAGCCCCACGCGCAAGGAGTGCGCCCGTGAGGAAAGCCGCCCAGCGTGAAAAGAAAGAGCAGCCTGCCCAGGAATGGCGCCGCCCACACTTCCCGTGCCGCTGACAACAACAGAAGCAGACAAAGAAACAAGACGCAGCAAATAGACACCAAGAACAGACAACCAGGGGAGGGGGGGAATTAAATAAATAAATAAATCTTTTAAAAAAAAAAAAAAGTATACACATCAGCAACCTGGTGCCTGTCTATATAATTCTCACTAAATGTTAACTCCCTTGATACTCTAATCATTACTACCATTACAATTACTGGTTATTAATTAGATGAAGAACAAGATTTATACTCACATGTGATAATATGGTTCCTATCCAAACTGCAGACAAAAATACAGGCAATATTCTATTTTACCTTTTTTCTAATTTGCACATTTAAAAATGGAATAGCAAAGGAACTAGAAAATTGCAATTTCACAGTTGTGAATACATTTTAAACTCTTAAAGGAAGCCATCAAATGTCTAGCTCAGTGGGCTAATGTAATAGATTATATGAATGTTCCTAAGTCATGCACCACTTTTAAACAAGGTGCTGAAGAATATGTAGGTGCAAGATCTGTTCAGTATACTCTGCCATGCTATCTCTCGCCTGCTGTGAATAGATCATAAGGTGTGGGCATATGAAAGTATCAAATAATTATAGCTCTTCAGGATATAACTTCTTATTCATCTGTGGCAGACATGTTATCTAAAAGTATAATTTATCTGCCACCCGTGGTGCAACAGCTGAGTATTTCTAGCTTTGCGGTAGGAGACCTACAGCTCACACCATATTAAGCCTGTCCCCTGGGGTTAGAGAAAATTGAACTATAGCATTCCCATCTTAAGACTATTGTGATGTGCTGTGATCCTTTAATTTTTCCCTGTAAGATAAGTGGCTACACTAACTTTAAAATACATTGCCTCATTTTCAAAGAAGGAAAATTTATGGTCCATTAAGGAACTACAAATAATATATTCGCTGTGCATCATTCACATAAACATAAATATATTTGAGTTCCCATTCTCAAAAGGCTTTTCAATTAATATTTAAAGGTATGAGTCAAAAATTGTTTAGGGCCAGTAAAGTTAGTCATTGTTTCAGTTTCCTGTCTGCTGAAGCAAATACCAGGCAATGGTTTGGATTAAGGAATGCAAATTTATTGGCTCAGGAATTTGAGGCTAGAAGTCCAAAATCAAGGTGTCATGAGGCACTGTGGCATCCAGAAGACTGCAGTATCCTGGCACTGGCTGCTGGAGATCCTTGACACTTGCTTTTCTTTCACATGGCAGCCTCTCCTGCTTCTTCCTTTTCTTCCAGGTCCCTTGACTTTCAGCTTCTGGCTGCTACCTCTGGCTTTCTCTCTATCTCTGTGGCTGTTTCATTTTGTTTATAGAGGACTCCAGTAATAGGATTAAGACCCATCCTCATTCAGTTGGACAACACCCTAACTCAAGTAACCTCATCATAAGATCCTACTTATGATGAGTTCATACCCAAAGGAATGAATTAAGATTAAGAACATGCTTTTTTAGGGTACATAGCTCCAAACCACCAAAGTCATCAAAATACACATTTTAGTTAACTAGATATCTGAGTCCTTAAAGAACCTAATTCAAAATATTAAGAACGGAAGAAATGTGAGAAGATGGCATCACACTAACAGGCAGAATTCAACATCATAAAAACAATGGAGACAGAGCCAAAAGCTATCAGAGGGACCTGCATTGTGGATCTGCAGAACAGGAAAGTGCTACACAACTCCCAGGAGGGTGAGGGACAGAGAAAGGAAGAAGGTAAAGCAAGAAACATAAGTTACCAAGTCCCTGTAGCAGCTGGGAAGGGTTCCCCTCCCACAACCCCAAGATTTTAAGCAGGGGTAAAAGCCCTGGCTCACTGCAGCCAGCTAAGAGGGACACAGACACATTCCTCCCTGTCAGCTGTTTCAAGGAAAAAGGAAGTAGGAGTCAGGGAGCTTTTCTTCAATCATTTCAGTCAGCACAACCTGCTTTGAATCTCCACTGTGGAGATTTGGCACAGGAACACAGGAAAGCCGAATTTGAAACACCTCTGCTGAAAGCTGCACTTATGAGTGCCATCTGCAGGCCAGTCTGTAAATTGCATGGAAAAATTTGTTCTCTGATCTATCTGTAACCTAACCCCAGGGAGAGAATCTGTGCCTCACTAGTGAGTCCTTGGCCTGATTTTAAAACTTGAGCTAGGCAGGTTTAAAGACAGAATAATTTGAAACAATTATAAAAGAAGAGCTGTGAAAAAAAATAGGCAAGAGGGAGAAGTTGGCCATCAGAGTAAATTCACAAGCATATTCAGATGCTTCAATATCAGCAATAAATTACAAGTCATACTAGGAAACAAGAAAACATAGTCCAGCTAAAAGAACTATCCAAATATCCTAAGAGATAAAGGATTTAAGACAATCAGCAATAATCACACAATTCTCCTAAATCACTTCAAAGAATTTAAACAAAATTTAACTGAAGAAATAAAGGATATTAAGAAGATACTGGGTGAGTATAAAAGAACAATTTGAAAGCCTGCAAAGAAAAGTAACAGACCTTAGGGAATGAAAGGAATAATGGAAGAGATTAAAAATACATTAGAGGCAAATAAGAGCAGATTTGAAATGCTAAAAAAGAGGATTAGTGATTTTAAGATAGAACATCTAAACTGGAAAAGACAGGAGAAAAGAAAGAGAAGAGGGAAACAGACTTTGGCCCAGTGGTTAGGGCGTCCGTCTACCACATGGGAGGTCCGCGGTTCAAGTCCCGGGCCTCCTTGACCTGTGTGGAGCTGGCCCATGCGCAGTGCTGATGCGCACAAGGAGTGCCGTGCCACACAGGGGTGTCCCCCGCGTAGGGGAGCCCCACGCGCAAGGAGTGCATCCATAAGGAGAGCCACCCAGCACGAAGGAGGGAGCAGCCTGCCGAGGAATGGCGCCGCCCACACTTCCCCTGCCGCTGACGACAACGGGAGCGGACAAAGAAACAAGACGCAGCAAAAAGACACAGAAAACAGACAACCGGGGGAGGGGAGGGGAATTAAATAAATAAAAATAAATCTTTAAAAAAAAAAAAAAGAAAGAAAGAGAAGAGAGTGGAAAAAATGGGGCAGAGTCTCAGGGAATTGAATGACAATGTCAAATGTACAAACATTTGTATTATTGGTGTCCCAGAAGGAGAAGAAAACGAAAAGGGGCAGGAAGAATATCTGAGGAAATAATGACTGAAAAGTTTCCAACCCTTATGAAAGACATAAATATCAATATCCAAGAAGGACAACACACCCAAAACAATAAATCCAAATAGATCCACCCTGAGACACCTGCTAGCCAAAATGTCAAAATCAGGGATAGAGGATTCTGAAAGCTGCAAAGGAAAATTGAAGCATCACATACAAAGAAAACTTGATAAGATTAAGTGCTGACCCCTCATCAGAAACAATAGAGGCTAGAAGAAAGTAATATGATGTATTTAAAGTATTGAGAGAAAAACTGACAGCCAAGAGTTCTGTGTCTGACAAAAAGGTCCTTCAAAAATATAGGTGAGCTCAAATATTCACAGACAAAAACTGATAGAATATGTTACCAAAAAACTAGAATTACAAGAGATAAAAAAGAGTGAGAGATGTGTAGAAGAGTTTAGAAATGAAGATTATTAGGAAGGGTAAATGGAAAGGTAGGCAATAGAATGATATGACAACAGAGAGCTGAAGGGTAAAATGGGTGAAATAAGTAATGCCTTAACAGTAATAACATTGAATGTTAATGAATTGAACTCCCCAATCAAAAGACATAGACTGATTGAATGGATATATATATAAAGTGAAAGGTTGGAAAAAAATATTCCAAGAAAATATTAACCAAAAAGAGCTGGAGTAGCAATACTAATATTGGACAAAATTGACTTCAAATGCAAAACTGTTATAAGGGGTGATAAAGGTCATTTCATGCTAATAAAAGGGGCAATTCACCAAGAAGAAATAACTATACTAAATATTTATGCACCTAACACGAGTGCCACAAGATACTTGAGGCACAAACTGGCAAAACTGAATGGAGAAATAAATGCCTCTACAATAATAGTTTGAGACTTCAATACACCATTCTCAGTATTGGGTAGAACATTGGGACAGAGGATAAATAAGAAATGGAGAACTTGAATACTATGGTAAATGAACTAGACCTAACAGACATCTGTAGAGCATTGCACCCCTAAGCAGCAGAATGTATGTACTTTTCAAGTGCTTATGGGTCTTTCTGCAATATAGATCATACTTTGAGTCATAAGACAAGTCTTGGTAAACTTTTAAAAATCAAAATTATACAAAACACTTTCTCTGATCAAAACAGAATAAAGCTGGAAATCAATAATGGATAGAAAAAGGAAAAATTCATAAATACATGGAGATTAAACAAGACTCTCTTAAATAATCAGTGGGTCAAAGAAGAAATTGCAAGAGAAGTGAGCAAAGTATCTTGAGATGGATGAAAGTGAGAACACAATATATCAAAACCTATGAGACACTGCAAAGGCAGTGGTGAGAGGGAAATTTATGACCCTCAGGGCTGACATTAGAAAAGAAAAAAGAGCTATGATTGAAGATCTAGCTGCACTCCTGGAGGAACTAGAAAAAGAACAGCAAACTAATCCCAAACCAAGCTGAAGGAAAGAAATAGTAAAAATCAGAACAGAAATAAATGAAATAAAGAATTAAAAAAAAAAATAGAATGAACAAAACCTAAACTTGGCTCTTTGAGATCAACAAAATTGACAAACCTTAGCTAGACAAACAAAGAAAAAAAAGCAGAAAGATGCAAATAAATAAAATCAGAAATGGGGGGGGCCTTACCACTGACCCCACAGAAATAAGATCATAAGAGAATACTATGAACAACTGTATGCCAAAAAATTAGACAATGTAGAGGAAATGGACAAATTCCTTGAAACACACAAACCACCTACTCTGATCCTAGAAGAAATAGAAAGTCTCAAGATACCAATCACAAGTGAAGATATTGAAATAGTCATCTAAATTCTCCCAAAGATGTAAAGCCCAGGACACATCATAGGTGAATTTTACCAATCATTCAAAGACAATCTAATATCAATCTTACTCAAGGTTTTTCAAAAAATTGAACATGAAAGAATGCTACCAAACTCATTCTATGAAGCCAATGTCACCCTAATACTAAAACCAGATAAAGACACTACAAAGAAATAAAATTACAGACCAATATCTCTAATGAATATAGATGCAAAAATCCTCAAGAAATTATTTCCAAAAGTACATTAAAAGAATTATATGCAAGCGTGGTTCAACACAAGAAAATCAATGAGTGTAATAAACCACATTAATAAATTGAAGAAGAAAAATCACATGATCTCCTCAATGGATGCAGAAAAGGCATTTAACAAAATTCAGCAACCTTTCTTGATAAAAATGCTCCAAGTATAGGAACAGGAAGCTTTCTCAATATGGTAAAGAACATATATGAAAAACCTATAGCTAGCATTATACTTAATGTGAAAGACTATAATCTTTCCTGTTGAGATCAGGAGCAAGTCAAGGATGGTCACTGTCACCATTGTTATTCAATATTGTGCTAGAGGCTCTAGCTAGAACAATTAGGCTAGATAAAGAAATAAAATGCACCCAAATAGGAAAGGAACAAGCAAAACTTTCACTATTTGCTGATGATATGATCCTATATCTAGAATCTCCTGAAAATCCACAACAAAGCTACCAGAAACAAGAGACAAGTTCAGCAAAGTGGCAAGATACAAGATTAATACACAAAAATCAATAGCATTTTTACATAATACTGATATTCGTCTGAGGAGGAAACTAGAAAAATAAATCCATTTAGAATAGTGACTAAAACAATCAAATATTTAGGAATAAACATAACCAAGCACTTAAAGGGCATGCCTTCAAAAAACTACAAAACATTGCTAAAAGAAACTGAAGAAGACTTAAACAAATGGAAGGATATTCCATGTTTATGGATTGGAAGATGTAATATCATTAAGATGTGAGTTTTACCCAAACTGATTTACACATTCAAGCTATCCCACTAAAAAACCCAAGAGCATTTTTTGCAGAAAAGAAAAAATCAATTATCAAATTTATTTGGAAGTGTAAGGGGTCCCAAATAGTCAAAAAGATCTTAAAAAATAAGAACAACCTTGGAGGACTCTCACTCCAGACTTCACTAAAGTTGTAAAAACAGCATAGTACTGGCATAAAACAGATACATGGACCAATGCAACCAAATTAAGAACCCAGAAATAGACCTCACATCTATAGTGAAGTGATTTTTGGCAAGGCAGTCAAGCCCTCCCAGCTGGGCCAGAACAGTCTATTCAACAAATGGTGCTGGGAGAACCTGATAGCCAACTCCAAGAGAAAGAAAGAAGACCCCTATCTTACAAAAATTAACTCAAAATGGATCAAGGGCCTAAATATAAAAGAAACAACCATAAAACTCATAGAAGAAAATGTAGGAAAACATCTTCAAGATCTTGTGGTAGGCTGTAGTTTCTTAAACCTTACACCCAAAGCACAAGCAACAAAAGAAAAAGTAGAGAAATGAGACCTTCTCAAAATTCACGCTTTTGCACCTCAAAGGTCTTCGTGAAAGGGGAGCCAACTCTATGGGAGAAAATATTTGGCAATCATATATCCAATAAGGGTTTAATATCCATGATATGCAAAGATACCATACAACTCAATAATAAAAAGGCAAACAACCTGATTAAAACATGGACAAAAGACTTGAAAAGACTGATTTTGAAATCTCTTAGCCATATAAACACATTTGTCTTTACCGTTTCCCCCTTTTATTCAAGGTCTTTAGTTATATCACACTTAATAGTAATCCCTCTGTACTAGGGAGGCTCATCCCTAGGAGTCATGTCCTATGCTGGGGGGGGGGGGGGGGAAGTAATGCATTTACATGCTGAGTTTGGCTTAGAGAGTGGCCACGTCTGAGCAACAACTTGAAAATGAGTCAGGACATCATCAGAGAGGTCATACTTACACACATCTCAGCAGGATCTCAGAGACAGCCAAAGTAGATACAACCCCAGTTACTGGTGTTCCTGAGGGCTATGGAGACACAAAGGTCTTACATCCATGACAGATTCCTCTGGCGTTCAGTGCCTTGCCAGTGGGCCCTACATTGGAATTTGTCCTCTTGAGGGTGATGGAGTTGGACTCAGATGTGACCTCTCTACACATGCCTCTTCTGTCACTTTTACTGAACCCATGGTTGGTGCTGGGGCTGATGTATACTCAGGATACTTGAATCTCTGGACTGTCCATGTGCCAGCCAGACCCTGAGCCTCTGCAGAGTTGCAACAACTACTCTATGGTTCATTGGACTTACCCAAGTCAGCTAACGGAGGTGAGGATGGTCAACCCCCACACCAGGGAACTGAGAGTCTACAACAGCAAGCAGGAGAGTCTCATCCATCAGCCCTGTGGGACCTAAGCCCCCTCTTGATTTAGAGGTGGAGTGGACATCGCCACCCCAGAGTCCTCAGGATGCAGGAATAAAATATGGACTAGAGTGGACTTACTGATATTCTACTATAGAATTTTTGTGACTGTAGCAATGGAAGAAATGGGGGAGACAGTGACCATGAGAGTTGCTGAGGGCAGGGAGAGAGAAGAGGTGTGGTGTGGGGGCATTTTTGGGACTCAGAGTTGTCCTGAATGATATTGCAGGGACAGATGCAGGACATTATATATCATGCCATAACCCACTGAATGGACTGGGGGAGAGTGTAAACTGCAACGCAAACTATAATCCATGCTGTGTAGCAGTGTTCCAAAATGTATTCATCATGTGCAATGAATGTGCCACACTGATTAAAGAGGTTGTTGATGTGGGAAGAGTGGGGAGTGGGGAGCAGGGTACATGGAACCTCTTATATTTTTTAATGTAACATTTTGTGTGATCTTTTTTTTTACCCCCCCCCCCCCCCCCGCTTTGTGACTTCCTTGTGTGCTCTCTGTGTCCATCTGCCGTGTGCTCTTCTGTGTTTTTACTTGTTTCCGTTTTGTTGCATCACCTTGCTGAGTCGGCTCTCTGCAGTGCGTGCAGGCCAGGTGGACTCCGTGGTGCTTGTGGGCAAGCCTGCCTTCACAAGGAGGCCCCAGGACACAAACCCAGGGTCTCCCATATGGTAGATGAGAGCCCAACTGATTGAGCCACAGCTGCTTCCCTGATCTAGCTATCTTTTAAAAAAAAAGACTTGATAAGACAGTTGTCCAAAGAAGAAATACAAATGGCAAAGAAATACTTGAAAAAATGTTTAACATCACTAGCAATTAGGAACATGCAAATCAAAACTAAATGCCATATCATTTCACACCTATTAGACTGACAGCTACTAAATAGTCAGAAAACTATAAATGTTGGAGAGGATGTGGAGAGATAAGATGTTTATTCACTGTTATTGGAATGTAGAATGGTACAGCCATTGTGGAGGACTGTTTGGCAGTCACTAAGGAATTTTAATATAGACTTGCCACATCTATTGCCACAGAAATACAATTACTATGTATATATCCAGAAGATCTGAGAACACAGTCACAGACAGACATCTGCACACAGATGTTCATAGTGGCATTACTCACAATTGCCAAAAGTTGAAAAAATCTAGGTGCCCATCAAATGATTAATGGATAAACAAATTGTGCTATACACATGCTGAATATTATGCAGTGGTAAGAAAAATGAAGTAGAAACATATGACAACATGGATGAACCTGGAGGACATTATGTTGAGTGAAGCAAACCAGACACAAATGAACAAATATTGTATGATTGCACTATTATGAACTAAATATATTGTGTAAACTCATGAAGTTGATAATTAGAATATAATCATCAGAAAACAGAATGATGTTAGAGAATGGAAAGCTGAGGTTTATCTGTGAAAAATTGGTAAAAAGATTGTTTTGTACATTTTTGGAAATGAATAGAAATGGTGAAAGCATATCATGGTGTTTGTAATTAGTAGTGCTATTGTATGGGTATGACAGTGGTTGAAAGGGAACGTCTATAAAGTAATGTATATTACTAGAAGGAAAACTGGAAACCATGACATGGTACTGTATTAACAATAAAACCTATGTAAAACATGAATAAGGGTGATATAGCACATATAAGACTGTTTTTATAAAATATAAATACAAATATACTAAATAGAAGGAAAGAGAATGGCAGCTATGTACAGCAGCGAAGCATAGGGAGATTGAGAGGTGATGAGTTTTGTTTGTCTGTTTTTGTTTATTATTATTTTTATCAGAATAATGAAAGTGCTCTAAGAATGACTGAAGTGATAAATGCACAAATATGTGATTACACCAAATATTATTGATTGTATACTTTGGATGGATTTATACTTTATTAATATGATCCAGTAAAATTTATTTATAAAAAAAATTTAAAGAAGGGCCTTTGTCTTATTTTCCATAAAAGACTATTACAAAAAATCCCTGATAGCAAAAGTAAATTCACATATAAAGCCTGCCATATATGAATTTGTCTTATTTGATAAAATCTACATAAAGAATGACTTCATAAACACATTATTGAAATCTTATAAAAACAAAACAAAATACCTTTAAGTCAATGGGAACTATATGTTAATTTAATCTAAAATAGTGATTCCTTTGTAGGTCTTATTTTATCAGTTATACATTTACCTCAATGTTTAGCAGTTAGGCATCCATTCCTGTGGAAGAGAGCAAGAGTATAAAGAATTAAATAGAGAAGACAATATAAAATTAGTTTACTTTGATTCTATACTCCCACATTTATATTTGATAAGGGGCTTGTAAACTTTCTAGGTTTATACAATAATTCAAATAGCAATTGGGAACCCTAGGTCAAATACTGGGAAACTGGTAAGATTCTTCAGCCCTCCTCCCTCCACTCCTCCCTGGATATAACTACACTACAAAATCAACCTCCCTCATTTGTAAAACTGTTTTCAGGATTTTTGTGTATATTTTTAAAACTTTTATTACTGCTGAATCTAACTTTATGACAAGAAATTCAGAGACCCTTGATTTCTAGCAAACTCTGTAGATAGCATGCAAAAGTAAACAAAATTATTTAAGACTTTCCTGATGTTTGGTGAATTGAGGAGAGATAAACACCCACAAAGTAGAACTACATCATTCTATTTAATTATGTTTACAAGACATGAAATATTTGCTTAAAGCAAGCTGCTACACATATTTTAGAGTCAAAGAGAGTTAAAAATTGTCCTCATTACTAAGATGGAAAATAAAGCAGAACTCATTTGATGGAGATATGGAGATATTATTTAATATTTGATTCCACCCTTGAGTAAATTAAATACCTATTGGTTGCTGTGGCAGTTTGAGATTAATTTATACCTCACAAAAGGGAAGGAATATGGTTTTTTGTGGGTGCTTTTTATTTTTTTACTTTTTTAATTAAATTGTCTTTTTTAAGGTACATAGATAACAAAAAATGTTACATTAAAAAATATAAAAGGTTCCGACATACCCCACCCCCCACTCCTCCCACATCAGCAACCTCTTTCATCATTGTAGCACATTCACTATATTTGGTGAATATATTTTGGAGCCCTGCTGCACCACATGGATTATAGTTTACATTGTAGTTTTCACTCTCCCCCAGTCCATTCAGTAAATTATGGCAGGATATATAATGTTCAGCATCTGTCCCTGCAATATCATTTGCTACAACTCCAAGTCCCAAAAACACCCCCACATCACATCTCTTCTTCCCTCCCCCTTGCCTCAGCAACTACCATGGCCACTTTCACCACATCAATTTTAAACTTTCTTCCATTACTAGTCTATAGTAGAATATCAGTAAATCCACTCTAATCCATATTTTATTCCTCCATCCTGTGGAGGGTTGATGATGTCCACTCCACCTCTGTATCGAGAGGGGGCTTAAATCCTACATGGTTGATGGCTGCAATTCTCCTGCTTGGAGTTGTAGGCACTCTCAATTCCCAGGTGTGGTGGTGGACCATCTTCACCTCCCTGTTGGCTGACCTGTGCAAGTCCAATTAACAGGAGAGTAGGAGCTGCAACTCTGCTGAGGCTCAGGGCCCAGCTGGCACATGGCCAGTCCAGAGATTCAAGTCTCCTGGGTATACACCAACCCCAGCACCAACCACAGGTTCCATAAATGACAGAAGAGGCATGTGTAAAATGTTCACTCCATAACACTCAGGAACACAAATTCCAAAGTGGGGCCCACTGGAAAGGCACTGAACTCCAGAGCCAACTACCATGATCATAGAACCTGTGTCTCCATAGCCCTCAGGAGCACCAGTAACTGGGGATGTATCTTCTTTGGCTGTCTCTGGGATCCTGCTGAGACATCTGTAAGTACCACCCCTCTAATGACATCCTGACTCTTTTTTAAATATTGTTAGCCATATATACTCATTTGTCTTTACCATTTCCCCCTTTCATTCAAGGTCTTTTTCTAGTTGCATCACCAGTAGTGATTACTAGTAATACTTTGGTGCCAAGGAGGTTCATTCCTGGAAGTCATGTCCGACAGTGGGGAGAAGGTAATGCATTTACATGCTGAGCTTGGCTTAGAGAGTGGCCACACTTGAGCAACATGGAAGCTCTCAGGAGGTAACTCTTAGGCACCCTGCAGGTCTGGGCCTAGTTCAAATTTCAGGCACACAAGCTAAAAAGCATAGTCATCAATATCAAGGGCGCATCATTGGAGCATCCTTCTTCACTGGTCTTTGCCCTTGCACTTGGGGGATTGCTGCTGTTCCACTGAGGAATGTGACAGAACTTCCCTGGCTAGGAACTCAGCACTCCCTCAGTTGTCATTTGTAACTGTAACTACTATGAAAATACCCTACATATAGCTGAACATTTTTATGTACGCTATATACATGCCCTGGAAAACTCCATCCCAACCACATGTCTCCCATCAATAACACCCCACACCAGCATTCCTCCCCTGCCATAGTTGAACCCCCTGTCATCCAAAACTTCTTCAAAAATGAAAGCAAAAAATATTGCCAAATTCAATTAATAGGAAAATGAAATAGTAGTGGTATCTTTAAAGATTAGAAATAGAATAGATATTAATTTAGAGAAACTAAAATAAAGTAAAAATAATTTGGGTATTAAAAAATGAAAAATATCATAAAATTTTGTTTTTGACATTTTGCCTTTCATCACTGTAATAAGTGTTGCCCTGTATGTGCAGTGGGAAGTCAGTTTCTTTCATTTCTTCTTCAGTTTCTACATCCTTTCTTTTTTTTCCTAATTTTTAATTTTGTCTTCAAAAAAGTTTTAGATCACAGTAAAGTCACATATACCATATAGGGGACTCCCATATATCCACATCAAACCCTTTCCCCCCTTCCCCAGCAATGATCTTTTTACATGTTCATGTTATATTTGCTGCAGCTGATGTGCAGATATTGACACATAGCTATCAAGCATGGTTCCATTTTGGTTTACATTATGGTTTATATTTTAGACTTACAATTTTCTAAAGTTTTAGTTACCTCATGTTTTACATTATGCTTTATATTTTTTTTTTTTAAAGATTTATTTATTTAATTCCCCTCCCCTCCCCCGGTTATCTGTTTTCTGTGTCTTTTTGCTGCGTCTTGTTTCTTTGTCCGCTTCTGTTCTCGTCAGTGGCATGGGAAGTGTGGGCGGCGCCATTCCTCGGCAGGCTGCTCCCTCCTTCGCGCTGGGCGGCTCTCCTTATGGGTGCATTCCTTGCGCGTGGGGCTCCCCTACGCGGGGGACACCCCTGCGTGGCACGGCACTCCTTGCGCGCATCAGCACTGCGCATGGGCCAGCTCCACACGGGTCAAGGAGGCCCGGGGCTTGAACCGCGGGCCTCCCATGTGGTAGACGGACGCCCTAACCACTGGGCCAAAGTCCGTTTTCCCCTTTATATTTTAACCTATAAACTTTTATACATTTTTGGTGTAATTTAACAAGTCTTATATCAATAATTGCATGAGCTTGTGGAACACTTCCATTGACCCCCAGTCATCCTGCTTCCATCTATTCTATTCCTCTCTCCCCTTAACCTCAGGACCCACAGTGACAATCAATCTTCACTGCCTGAAGGACCAGATTCACAGATACTTGCAACAATGCTGAGGGTTTGACATACTAGACTGTCCTCCCCCATTGGGAGCCACCAATTCTCTTGAGAGACACAATTTCTTCTATTTCTGAATATCAGAGCTCCCCAGGATGTGGGTACACCTTTCCACTCATTGTATGGGTCTCCACCCAATATATAACACACTGTGACAAGATGAGCACTCACACACTCCCTTGAAGCCTGCCCATGTACTAGATGTCCCCCCTTAAGCACCTTAAACAGGCAATCCTTCCTTATTATATTTTCTAAAGAGTTTTCTCAACATTATAGTTTCAACCACATACCTGACAATCTCCCATGTTCCCACAACCCCCCCCCAATTCCTTCGGCCATCTGACCCATCCTTCCAACCCTAGCTCCCCTCAAGCCTGCAAAGCCCCATCCAAAGGTATTCCTATGCCCCCATCTTATTCCTTCCCTGTACAAACACTTACCTCCTCTTTATCATAGATTTCACCAATCTAGATATCAGCTCACAACCTTCCTCTCCCCCCTAATTTCCTGTAAGGCTATCATCCAGTCTCTATCTCTCTGAGACAGCTTGGTTTGCTTATTTCATATCAGAGAGGTCATATAGTATTTGCCCTTCAATGCCTGACTTGCTTCACTCAACATAAGGTCCTCAAGATTCATCCATGTTATCCCATGTGTTTGTACTGTATTCCTTCTTATAGCTGAATAGTATTCCATTGTATGTATATAACACATTTTATTTATCCATTCATCTGCGATGGGCATTTGAGTTGATTCCAACTTTTGGCAATAGTGAATAATGCTTGATGAGCATATATCGGTTTGTGTCCTTGTTTTCAGTTCTGGGTATATGCCCAGCAGTGGAATTGCTGGGTCATATGGCAAATCTATAGCTAGTTTTTTGAGAAACCACCAAACTGTCCTCCAGAATGGCTGGATCCTTCTACATTCCCACCAGCAGTGGATGAGTGTTCCCATTCCTCTACATCCTCTCCAGCACTTGTAGTTTTCTGGGTTTTTTTCATAGCTGCCAATCTTATGGGAGTAAAATGGTATCTTATTGTAGTTTTGATTTGCATTTCCCTAATAGCTAGAGATTTGGGGCATTTTTTCATGTGCTTTTCAGCCATTTGTATTTCTTCTTAGGAGAAGCATCTGTTCAAATCTTTTTCCCATTTTTTAAATGGGTTGTTTGTCTTTTTATTTTCAAGATATAGGAGTTCTTTATATATGCAGGATATAAGTCTCCTATCAGATATATGGTTACCAAATATTTTCTCCTATTGTGTAGGCTCTCTTTTCACTTCCTTGACAAACTCCTTTGAGGAGCAAAAGGCTTTAATTTTGAGGAGGTCCCATTTATCTATTTGTTCTTTTGCTGTTTGTGCTTTGGGTGTGAAGTTCATGAAACCATTTCCTATTACAAGGTCCTGTAGATGCTTCCCTACATTGTTTTCCAAGGTCTTTATGGTCTTGGTTCTTATATTTAGGTCTTTGATCCATCTTGAGTTGATTTTTATATAAGGTGTGAGATGGTAATCCTCTTTCATTCTTTTGCATATGAATATCCAATTTTCCAGGCACCATTTGTTGAAGAGGCCATTTCCCAGTTGAGTGTGCTTGGTGGCCTTGTCGAATACCAGATGTATATAATTATGAGGATCAATATCAAAACTCTCAATTCGGTTCCATTGGTCAGTGTGTCTATCCTCGTGCCAATACCATGCTGTTTTCACTACTGTGGCTTTGTAGTATGTTTTGAAGTCAGGTTGTGTGATTCTTCCAATTTCATTTTTCTTTTTCAATATGTCTTTGGTTATTCAGGGCCTCTTTCCTTTCCAAATAAATTTCATAGTTAGTTTTTCTAGTTCATTAAAAAAAGCTGTGTTGATTTTTATTGGGATTGCATTGAATCTGTAGATCAGTTTGGGTAGGATAGACATCTTAATGATATTTAGTCTTCTTATCCATGAACAGGGAATATTCTTCCATTTATTTAAGTCTTTTTTATTTCCTTGAATAGTATTGTGTAGTTTTCTGTGTATACGTCTTTTACATCTTTAGTTAAATTTATTCCTAGGTATTTGATTTTTTTAGCTACTATTGTAAACGGTATTTGTTTCTTGATTTCCTCCTCAGATTGCTCATTATTGGTGTACAGAAATGCTACTGATTTTGTGCATTGACCTTATAACCTGTGACTTTACTGAACTGATTTATAAATTCTAGAAGCTTTGTGGTAGACTTCTCAGGGCTGTCTATGTACAGAATCATGTCGTTTGCAAATCATGAAATTTTGACTTCTTCCTTTTCAATTTGGATGACTTTTATATCTGGTTCTTGCCTCAGTGCTTGAGCAAGTACTTCTAACACAATATTAAATAGAAGGGGTGATAGTGGGCATCCTTGTCTTGTTCCTGATCTTAGAGGGAAAGATTTTAGGATTTTTAAACTAGTCTGTTCCTGTAGATGTGATACCATTTAATTGCATGAATTTTGGTTGACTCATTTGATTTGATTACTTGATAAGATCACTCTAGGACTTTTGATTGAATTATGTCGGTAAGATGTGATTCAGGTTGAGTCTCTGCCCCTTGCCATGTCTGATATAAAAAGAAACACAGCGAGAGACAGACACAGGAAAAAGAAGCTGCCATGTTTGATCCTGTTGTGTGAGAGATAAAAAACTAACTCCAGCCTTGCCCACAGCTATACTGCAAGGAGAGAAGCCCCTGAGTAGCTCAAAGAGGCTGGGCCCACAGTGCAGCTCAAGAGTTCAAGAGGAGACAAACCCTGCAATATGCCTGGCTGCCCTCGGCTGAGCTCAAACCTCAGCAGAGATTTATGGTCATTTTGCTTCAACATGTGGCAGCTGTCTTTGTGAGAAAACACCTCCATGGTGCCTCAACTTGGACTTTTCACAATCTTTAAACTATAAGCTTTTATCCCAAATAAATCCCTACTTAAAAGCCGACCCATTTCTATTACTTTGCATTGGCAGCCCTTTGGCAAACTAAAACAGTTGCCATACGGCTCCTTAAAATTGATCACCACTGCTAATGCTCATTTTTCAAAACCCAATTCATAAACAGATGAAAATATGGTTACAGAACATTGGGGATACCAACAAAATTGAATGATAGTCCCAAGTATCTGGAAATCTAATTTGGAAACTTTTATATAAAACTCTCCCCTTGTCAATTATTTTAAAATTCATTTTTTTAAATTCCAGTGACCTAAATGTGGCAAAACTTTTTAACATCTTTTTCATTTATTTTACAGTATATATTCTTGAATGAATACAACATCTCAAGTGAACAGAAGAAGACTTCCATTATAAATTTTCAGCAATAAAGAAATTTATATCCTTTTTCCTTTAATTTACATAATGCTTGTCTTAGTTTCACAGTGCCTAAAACAAATACCATAAAATGAGTTGGCTGAAACAACAGAAACTTATTTGCTCATGGTTTTGAAGCTATGAGAAGTCAAAATCAAGCTATCAGCAAGGTGATGCATTCTCCCTGAAGACTGGGATACTGGGACTGATTGATTGCAACCCTTAGGGTTCCTTGGCCTTTCTTTCAAAGGATGATGTATTCCCCTTTCTCTTCTGGGTTCTGTTGACTTCCTGGAGACTTCTCTTTCTATATCTGAATTTCATTCTACTTATAAAGGATTCTAGCAGTCAGAATTAAAGCCCAACCTGATTTTGTTAGCCACACCTTAACTAAAAATAGCATCTTCAAAAGTCCTAAAATAGGAATGGACTAGGATTAAGGACATGCTTTTTACTCAGGTACATAATTCCACCCACCACAACCATCTTCTATCTAGTTCTGCCAAATTCATTTAAAAGGGCTAAAGATATAAAAAAAAAAAAAAAAAGGGAGGGGGTGGAGAGAATGAGTTTGTCCATAGCCTAGAGACAAAGTGGTAGCTCATTTACGCATAGTGAAAGTCCAATCTGTGGACCATAGATCTAGGAACTATGTGTGTATGAGTTCACGGCTGAAGCTAATGCTCAAAAACAGTGATCAATTAGTTTTCTAGCAATTTTTCACTAAAGCTAAACTTTCACAGTATCCTGAGAAGAGTGGCAATGAAAACCTGGGATTTCATATTCAGATAATAAGATTCAGATCCAAGGAATCCCTGGCAGGTTCTAGACTCCCAATTACCTCACTCCTGTATTCTTTGCCTTTAACTCTTTTAATGTTATTTGTTTATAGTTATTTCAATAATTATGTACCAGGCAATTAGGTAGACAGAAAATTTGTCACTAAATTCTATGCCTTCAATGAATTTGAAATATAGTAAGTGAAAAATCATTAATCATAGATTGACTACTTACCATCAGCCAGATAAGATAGGTTGTATACATAATTAACACTAATACAACATTGCTTGTACACAAAGCTGAAAGGAAATATTCTCCACATGCTGTGGGAGTTTACAGAAGAGGTAGTTTTCCTCTAGGGAAAGAGCAGGAAGGGACTATAAACGAGTCAGCACATGGGTTTGATTTATCAAGTGTAGAAGAGGTACCAAGGGTAGAATTGGCAGGTACCATGGGTACAAGAAACAGTCCAAGAAAAAACTGCTAGCAATTTCAACAACAAAAGGTCAGATTGATTGGAGAGAAAGATATAGAATAGAAAGACTAGTTTGGAGACAATAGAAATAATTACAAAAAGAAGCTATTAGGTCCTGACCTTGGGTTTTGATAATGACATGATAAAGAGGAGAAAGATTTGGCAGAATGGGTTGATGAGTTGGATGAAAAATGAAGTTCAGATAGGGCTAATGTTTTTAGTCCAAATGAGTGGGAGAACATGAGATATTCACTAGAGTTTTTTAACCAAGGTAATGAAAAATATTCACAGTGTGATAATTGTATTTCTTTCCTCTTTTGTATAATCATGATAAAGATATAGAATCTTCCCTAATTTTTCACAAAGCTATTCTATAGACCATAAACAGAACTATAATTCATGAATTTTAAGATGGCTGCAATCATTAACCTATATTCAGTGTTAGTTAAATTACCTTTCTCATTAGCCAATGTGGAGATGGAGGCTGGACGAAGATTAGAGAGGGCAGGGAGAAGAGAACAAATATAACTTTCTTTCATTTTTCTTTCCCTTTAGGAAAAAATAAATCCTAAAGCAAGGGGTAAACCTGCTCCCAGTTTTCCTTGAATATAGATCCTTCTTTAACAGGATCTGTTAGTGACCACAGAATTTGTGGTAGGTTGAATTATGTAACCCAACAACTGCATGTTTTAATTTTAACCAGCATCCTCCTGAATGTGAACCAATTGTAAATAGGATCACTAGAGGACATTATTTTAGTTAAGGTGTGGCCCAACTGAATGAGTGGGACTTAATCTGAATTAAGGCACTTATAAAGAAAATCACGAAGTCATAGAAGCAAAAATGGAGAAGACATCACCATTTGATATGAGGCAGAAATGCAAGTCAAGGAATCACAAGGATTGAGGCAAGCCAGCACAAGAATGCTACCTATCCCAGCAGAAAGCAAGACTTCTAGCCTCTGAATCTGTGAGCTAAAAAGCTCTTGTTTAAATTAACCTATTGTGTAGTAATTTTGGAACTTGGGAAACTAAGCAACTTGAGAAACTAAGGAGAGGATCACATGATTTTTTTTTCCATGCAAATCCATGGAAAGAGAGCCATGACAGTAAGCTATTGACCAGTTGTCATCAGCAATTCACATTCCTGCCTGAATTATTACCAGCTCAATGCATACCCAAGATTTAGAACATATATATTTGTTGCTTTGCAGAATTTATCTTCAGCTATCTCTGGGTCAAAGCTTACTCAGATGATTCCATGAGATGCTTGCCTTTCTAGGAAGGCATCAGAAAGCAGAGGAGTCTTCTGGGCAGTACCTCATCTATACTATGTCGCCTTTACAAATAATTCAGAAATAACAGAGGCACATACATGTACTTTCTCAGTGATACTTTTGCAAAGTCTCGAGGCCTCCCCAATCCCCTGAAACCTAATTAATCTTACCTATCCAATCCTGCTACAGATAGGTTCATCTATACCAGTTGTGGCAGTTTGACTATTTATGAATTCCAAAAATAGATATTGATTATGTTTGTGAACTGGTATATTACTCTGAGCATGATTCCCTTTGATTTAAATTCAAATGTTTTACATTTACTTGATTAAATTAAGATCAGGGCTTTAACTCCACCATTAAGGTGTGCAGGGTTGAGTACCTGCACCAGTGGTAGGCTATATAAACAGACAATCGAGAACACAGGAGTAGATACACAGAGAACGAGAGACAGTTCATAGCACGGCAGAGGCCCTGGGAAGAGAGACGAGCCATTCACCTGAAAGTTTACAGCTGACCTTGTGAAGACAGCAGAGCAGCTGAGTCCAGAAAGAAGCATGCCCTGGGAAAAGAGACAAGCCTTATGCTAGCCTACAGTTGAGATTGGAAGGAGCTGGACCCATGGAACCTTAAGAAGAAAGAGGAAGGCTGAATCCTTGCAGACATCACCTGCCATCTTTCTTCAACACGTGGCAACAGAGTTCGGTAAGAAAGTAACCTTGAGTTGGACTCTTAAGGACCTTGTAACTATCACCTTTTACCCCAAATCAATACCCTTTATAAAAACCAACAGATTTCTGGTACTTTGCATCAGCACCCTTTGGCTTACTAATAAACCAGTTAACTCTGTACCTGTTACTCAAAATGTGTCACTGTTCACCTTTCCCTAAAGAACAACAATTTGCCTTCTTAGACCAGGGGTCAGAGAAGCTCCTAACCCTAATAAATCTTCTTCCCTGTCTTCCACAATTTTAAACAATACAATCACGTACCTAAATCCTAAATCATAAACAGGGTCAGCAAATATGTATACCTGATTGTCATTATTGAAAGATTCCGTATTTGAGAATTTGCTTCCTTGCTAAATTTTATTTGGAATCCCCAAATCAATATTTATGATGTCTCCATGGTTATTGGAGAACGTGCATCAAGTAGCAAAAAAAAAATGAGTCACCTAACATATTTTTTCAGCTGAAGTCAAACAAGGCAATGTTCTGCCTTCTTGTTTCACCTCTCATACTGTAAACAAGTGTCTTTTCCTATTATATTTAGTGCCACATTTTTGTTCTTTTAGTTTGTTATTTCATTGTTTAAAATGGCTTGCAAGCACGGTGCCAATATGCTTTCTAGTGTTCTTAAGTATAAGAAGTCTTTGATGAAAGAAAATGTATATATTGTATATATATATATATTTGAAGAAAATGTATATATTAGACAAGCTTTATTCAGGCATGAGTCATAGTGCTGGTATATATGAGTTCAATATTAATAGATCAACAATATATATTAAATAAGGTTTCTTTAAATAGAAACACATATAGTACAAGATTATGTATTGGTCACTCAATGAAATGTTGTGACCAGAGCCTTGAAGGAACTGAACCGTGTATTCGCCCTAAGGTCAGTAGCTCAGTATTTGCTAATTCAGTGTTTGTGGCAACTTTATAGACCATAACTACCACAAAGAAAAATAATAGATTATATTTAATGCTGCTGCAGTTATTCCTTACACTGCTCTCTTGCCCATCAATTCCTCTTCTGAGATTCCCGCCCCATCATATCCCCATCTCCTTCTCTCTGCCTATTCAAACCTTGCTCAGAATCTAGCTCTCCTGGAAATATTTCGCATCACTTCGACTGAAAAACTCACCTTCTCTGGTCTATACTATTTTTCATTTGATTTTATACCCATCTCTCCCCTTTCCTTAAGCACCACCACTTAACTTCATCTCTACTCCTTAGACTTCTCATCTCAACAGGTGACGTGATGAGAAGATTTCTGCTATCATGTGATCACCATTGCTGTAGTAGTGGGGATTGTTGCTAGTAGTAGTAATAGTAGCAGGATTCCTGTTCCTCATAAAAGTCAAGTTTATTCCACCACCGTTCAAAATGTTCTACCCAAAATCTTAGGCTAGCTTGATCTTTCTCATCATTTGGGTCTCAGCTCAGGGTTGTCTCTTCAGTGAGACCTACCTCTGTCATTTAAAGTCACCTGTTTTTGCATTCAAATTACTCTTGTTCATATTATCTTGACAGGGATTTTTAATGGTTATCACTGTTTAAAACTATCTTGTATTTATTGTTCAGGTCCCCACATTAGGCTATAAATCCAATGCAGGTAGGAACCTTGTTTATATTGGTTACCAATATATATTGGTTTGAATCATGTCTCCCACAATATACATGCTCAAGTCTCACCCCTGCTCCTGCAGATGCGAACCCATTTGTAAATAAGATCTTTGATTATGTTGTTAATTAAGTTGAGTCAGGGTATGAAGTGAACCCATTTGTAAGTAAGAACTTTGAAGATGTTGTTAGTTAAGATGTCCCCAAACTGAATGAGGATGGGTCTCACTCCAATGTGGCTAAATCCTTACAAGAAAAGGAAACTGGCCCTGGAAGTAGAAACCAGAGAAGGAAACAGAAAGAAATAAATCCCCGTAAGATGGAGGCAGATTAAGCCACCAAAATAATGCTACAAACTTTGAAGAAAACTTTGCCTGCCAGTACCTTGGTGTTGGATTTCTATCCCCCTAAACTGTGAGAGTATAAATATCTGTTGTTTAAACCAACCAGTTTGTGGTATTCGTTGTAGCAGTCCTGGAAAATAAGGCACCACTCATACTAAATACACAACAAATACCTATAAATACACATGAATGAATAACGTTTTTAGAAATTACCTCATGTACTATTGAGAAATAATTCTCTGTGGGTTTCCCACATTTCTGGGCAAACAGAGGCACTTACTGCCTTTGTTCTGAACTATCTCTTCAAAGATGTGTGTGTCCAACAATCATCAGAAAGAGATATTGTGTCACTCCAGTGTCAAGTGCAGATTTACTCACAGCCTTGGAAGATGGAGATACTTTTTTTTTTTTTAAAGATTTATCTTTTTATTTATTTCTCCCTCCTCCCCCCCAGTTGTCTGCTTTCTGTGTCCATTCACTGTGTGTTCTTTTGTGTCCTCTTGTATTCTTGTCAGAGGCACTGGGAATCTGTGTTTCTTTTTGTTGTGCAATCTTGTTGCATCAGCTCTCCATGTGTGTGGCCCCACTCCTGGGGAGGCTGCACCTTTTTTGCATGGGGTGGCTCTCCTTAAGGAGCACACTCCTTGTGCACGGGGACCCCCTACGTGGGGGACACCCCTGTATGGCAGGGCACTCCTTGCCCTGTGTGTGACCAGCTTATCACACGGGTCAGTAGGCTCTGGGTTTGAACTTTGGACCTGCCATGTGGTAGGTGGATGGATGTTCTATCCACTGAGCCAAATCCGCTTCTCTAGAGACTCCTTTTGAAGCAAGGAGCAGACATACTCACTCCCTCCAGGGAAAAGATCAAGCAAGGCCCATGACTATTATGAAAAATTAGGATTCCCTACGTTCAAGCTTCCTCTTCCGTAGCACACCCTACTGTATGTGATGGTCTCATCTGCTATTGCATTGTCCTGTGGGAACAGGCATTCAGAAACTAGTACAAATGCTAATACTCTGAGTAAAAAGTCCTGTGTCTCTGACCCAGCCATCACATGTCTTCTACCAACACCCATGACACTGTAGCTGGATAACTGGTTAACATGTGTAGGCTAAAATGTCAGACACTTCAGAGTTCTTGACAGATACTACCTAGTGACATTTAGTTTTTATTTTCTGTTGCTTTAGTTAAGACAGTTTCTCATTCAGGAAAAGTCTTCATAGATCCAGGTAAATCTCCAAGGAGGATTGTCCTCCCCATATAGACCCTACCATCTGGCTGTGCTCTAGCAGGTGAAGATGCAGCTGAAGAGTTAAACATCTTCTAATTTAAATTCTGAGCAACATTAACTGCCAAAATAGTGGCACAGATAGTTATTGTAAAAGGCCTGAGTATCTGTTGGCTTGTTTCTATAAATAATATCTGATTTTCCATAAAAAAGCTTTATAGCTTCAATTCTTAGAATTTTATTCCAAACACATGCATGGAATCTAATAAGATTGTTATTACTTTTCTAAGTCTAACATCTGTAGCGCAATCAAAAACAAGACTAAGGAAGCGCCATTCCACAATACAAACATTCTCGAGTTTTGTACACAATGATAAACATCCATTAAGTAATCAGCATATCAAAGAGGTGCTACAAGAAAATAAAAAAGGAAACAACAATCAGGAAAAGCAATTTTGAAATGAGCGGGAGTGATAAGCTAGAAAATTGACTTCTAATACTCTAGGTTAGGCTATGCTTTTGTTTGTTTTTGCATACATGTATTTGAAACCTTTATAATAAAATTTCCCTAATCTTTGATTAGTTATTTCTTTAATTGCCCAAGTGGTTTTCCTAAGCCATTACATTTAAATGGCTTTTTTCAAAATGAACTTTGTCATTGAGTCTATTGTGCAAATTTTGAAAATTAGCACAAGACGACCATTAATTGGTTATGTAAACTTGGAAATATAAGTGACCTTGGAAATGTAAATGTTCACTTTCCTCACTTACCAGATGGCAGGAATAATCCTCACCATTGCACAGGGCTATGGAATTCCCAGAAGAAAGGTGTTGTATGAGAGCAATACACAGTCACTTTAACTGTCTACAGAATGAGGGTCAAGTGTTTACCTGCAAGTAATAACAATGCTGCTTGTTTACTGTTACTTCTTAGAACACTCTCTTTAGCCAATAAATTGGAAGCTTTTCATTTTAGTTCAACCTTAACATCAAATATATTTCTTACTTTGATCTAAGGACAAATGTACCATTTGATCAAAGGCTTATTTGCAGTGCTATTGTACTCCACATGCACATTCCATTATAGGTGTGAATTGAATATCACCACAGAAATACAGATCCTAACATTGAAATTTTAACAAAGTTTTCTTTTTTTTTTTTTAAAGATTTATTTTTTATTTATTTAATTCTCCTCCCCTCCTCTGGTTGTCTGTTTTCTGTGTCTTTTTGCTGCGTCTTGTTTCTTTGTCCGCTTCTGTTGTCGTCAGCGGCACGGGAAGTGTGGGCGGCGCCATTCCTGGGCAGGCTGTTCCCTCCTTCGCGCTGGGCGGCTCTCCTTATGGGTGCATTCCTTGCGCGTGGGGCTCCCCTAATGCGGGGGACACCCCTGCGTGGCACGGCACTCCTTGCGCGCATCAGCACTGCGCATGGCCAGCTCCACACGGGTCAAGGAGGCCCGGGGCTTGAACCGTGGACCTCCCATGTGGTAGATGGACGCCCTAACCACTGGGCCAAAGTCCGTTTCCCTAACAAAGTTTTCAACTGGAATACTTCATCATTACCATCAAACACCATCAATGTACAAAATGTAAGCCAATTCATGTACTGTCCTCTAGAGCTAATCGTTTAGTTGAGAGGTGAGAAAGATGATGATGATGATGTTAAAATAATAATAGTTCATTACATTTGTGTAGATCTGTTTGACTTACAAAGTACCTGCACATACACATGTTTGATTCACAAGATCAAAGTTAAAGAATATTATTTCCAAGGTTTCTTACCATTCTATGATTCTAAAATTCATTCGTCAATGTTTTGAAAGTTTCTGCCTCAAATATATGAAAATTATGCTTAAATAAAGAAGTTTGGGTACATGAAAAGTACTTGTGTTTTAATTTTTTTTCCAGATGATCAATTCTTTGAGAACAGGGATAGTGGCATATACTATTTTTTATCTGATTGAAAAGGGGGAAGAAAAATAGTAGCTTAAATAGAAAAGGGTAGGTCTAATATAAAGAAGATAACAGTTGCTAGATTACTATGCTAGATCATACCCTGACGACTTTGGTAATACTGGTGTAGACTCTGGGCTTAGAAGATGAGCTATGTTGTGTTTGAAACTTTCCCAGGAAAAGTGCTGCAGAAGAAATATCCCTAGCAATGGAGGGGAAGTATGAAGAGCTATTTAAAGATCCCATTAATACACTCAATGAAACAAAGAGTCAGATGTTTACTGTGTGAGATGAAAAAGAGCTGATTTCAGCTCATGAAAGTACCATCCACCGAAGAATTTTTTCATTCTTGCCTTTCTTCCCTCCTCCCACATCAACCCTGAAATAGCCAGAGCCAGATACACAGGTAGAAGAAAAGCAGCAGCTCTACATATAAAAATAGAGGAGCTGAAGCTACTCCAAATGATGTCCAACTTAAACCAGGTCACAACTGGAGAATAAACAAAATTTGAACTTTATATTAAATAGCCAATTGTGAATATTAAAGAGACTTGACCCTTTAATATGACCCTTTAATACTGACATGAGATTCGTTTTGCAACAAGAGTGACCAGAGGAACTTTTATAATATAAGGAAGTTGAGAAATGTCATGAGATTTGCCCTGGTGGAATGAACAAAGGGATGAAGTAAAAATTTGTTTCCCTTTGCACCCTGTGAGTTCTGTTTATTTAACAGGGAAATTGCATATTTATAGAATGCACCATGATAAGCACTATACATATGTCCTGTTATTCCATTCTCAAAAGAAAGCCATGAAGTAGATACCATTATTAAAGTTGATTTTACAAAGGAGAAAATGTAGAGAGGTTAAACAGCTTGCCTACATTGCTAAAGAGAAAGAATTGAGATTTGACCATAATCTTTCTATGTGGGGTAAATTTTTATTATTTGTTCACAATTTTTCCTTCTCTGCAACCCCACTGACTTTGGGCTTTCTGACAGTGGAACTTTCTTTGGCCAATGAAATGTGACTGAGTGTAACCTATCCTGACAACAGCTTGCACTGTGGATTTGTCCACTTGTGTTGCTGTTATCTACTAGGACAAGAGCATTCCCCAAATAACAGGTGTTCCTTAAGCTGGTTCTCAAACTGAGAGGAACACAGGGCAGATTTGAACCCAACCCACAGCCTTGAGCAGAGGTGCCACAGCCAACTCACAAACAAACTGAGAACTAAAGGTGAATGTCAGACCTTGGATTTCTTGGTTACTTTTTAAACTACATTAATCCAGCAATAGTGGACTAAAACACTACTCAACTGGTATTATTACTTGCCCAAATTATTAATGAAATTGACCTACTATAAAGTAAAAGCTTAAAATCAGCTAACAAGTTTATACTGCAGATTCAATACAAAGAAACACAGCATTGTTAGATAAACCTGCACCCTAATATTGTCTGAAATGTTTACTGGCCAAAAAGACTCTTTATTTCCCTGCATCTCAGTTTCCTTAATTAAAGTTGGGAATGTGTATTTTATGGTGCTGCTGTGAATATAAAGTTTAAAATGCTATACAAAGATCCCAAGCACAGAAAAGACATATAATTGGAGATAAATATTATTTCCTATAGTGAGAAATATAGGTTTAAGTGTAAGTGAGCAAACCAATAGAGGATCCATTGGGACTGTTTAACGCAGAAGAAAGACTCAATATGTATTACAGGAGGGCTCGCATGAACGAGTGAAAAACTACTCATATATCCTCTAAAGATCTCATTAATGTATAATTGTCCCCCAAATACAAAATAACATAAACTATAAAATCAAAGTAAAGGATTGATTTAGCAATTATTTAGCTACTTTGAGATAATACAGTAGTCCATGTAGATTATTTCAAAGAAAGTGAATGACTAAATATTGCTCAAAGGTATATGGGAAAAGTATACTTATTTCTTTGAAGTCCATTGTCTCTTTCAGAGTGTCTATTCTGTAACCCCAAACTGTTAGCACTTGCAGTGAGTGAACACATAAACTACATGGTTGGCATAGGGAGGATGTATCTATGATAAAAGAAATGGGCAGATGGATTCTAGGCAGAAGGAAATGACAACATAGGTTTTTCAATTTACCCAGTTCCCCTATAAAAGCAGCAGCATTTGTGCAGGAAAGAAACGTAAGAAACAGATATCAAAAAGCCAGGATGGTGATTACATTTGATGGGGGTTGAGTGATGAGATTTAATTGGAAGAGGATACAAGGAAGATGTCCAAGATGACTGGGAAAGTTCCATCTCTTCGTTTAGACAGTGGTTACTAGGGTGTACACCTTATAACTCATTAAGCTATACATTTGTTTTGTGTGGTTTCGTCAATTTATAATATTGAACTACTTAAAGTTTTTAAGATTTTAAAGATGTTTAGGAAATACTTGCCGAACACTGTTAAGCAAGTGTCTTTACCTAGGGAACTCTCAGAACTTTTAAAATACTAGTGCATATTATGAATTGCCAGGATGGTGATTTAGCCCGCAACATTTAACAATCTAATTTGGCCGAAACACCTATTAACAGTTCTCAGGACACTTATTGTTCCCTGAAGCACAGCTCAGGAATTGTTCATCTACATAATATACAAGTGAAGAAACTGGTATCCCAAGTCCTTTAAAAATATGTATATTGTACCCAAATGCCAATTTTCAAATAACAATGACTTAATAAACACTCAGTGCACAATTTTAAGCATTTGATCCCATGCTTGCTGTATTAGTCAGCCAAAAGGGTGTTGATGCAAAGTACCAGAATCTGTTGGCTTTTATAAGGACATTTATTTGGGGTAGAAACTTACAGTTATAAGACCCTAGAGAGTCCAATGAAGGTTACTTCTTTACCAAACTCTTTTGCCATGTGTTGCAGCAAGATGGCAAGTGACGTCTGTGAGGATTCACCCTTCCTCTTCCCTCTTAAGTCTCCATGGGTCCAGCTCCTTCCTATCTCAGCTGTAGGCTGGCAAAGGGTTTGATCTCTTCCTGGGACTCATTTCTTTCTGCGTGCAACTGCTCTGCTGTCTTCACAAGGTCAGCTGTAAACTATCAGGCAAATGGCTCATCTCTCTCCCCGGGGCATCTACCTTGTCTATGGAGCTGTCTCTTTCCTCTGTGTATCTACTTCTGTGTTCTTCATTGAGTATCAATTTATATAGCTCACTTATGAATCCCCAAAATAAAAAATTATGTGTTTTGAACTAATCTATCCTGTATGTGTGAGAACTTTTTGATTGATGATGTCAGTGAGGTGTTACACAGGTTGAGTCTCTGCCCCCTTATTGGGTATGATATAAAGGGAAACACAGGAAGAAAGGAAACTGCCATATTGATCTTGTCATGGGAGAGAGAGGACTGCAAGAACAGCAGTCCCAGAGGGCTGAGCAAGGTCCTGGAGTCTGGAGCCAGCAGAGAACAGAGGCACAGAAAGAGGCCTTCAAGGGGCTGGGCCAGTGAAGCAACCCAAGAGGAAACAAGCCATATACCTCATAGCCTGTAACTGAACTTGGGAAGAAAGGAGAACAACCAAGACTGAGAGAGGAGGCTGAGTAAGAGATAAGCCCTATGCTTGGTTGCCCACAGCTGAACACAAGACAGTAGATTCTGAAGGGGAATGCAGAGAGCTCAGAAGAGATCAGTGGCCATGTTGCTTCACCACATGGCAGAACCCTGGGAAGGTGTCTCTGCTGATGCCTTGATTTGGACATTTCACATCCTCAGAACTATAAGGTTTTACCCTATGTGAAATCCCCATTATGAAAGCCAACTTATTTCTGGTACTTTGCATTGGCAGCCCTTTGACAAAATTAAAAATTGGGTTCATGGCAATAACCATTGCTTTTTTGATCATTAAAATAGAATAATTCTTTTATATACAGTGAGCCTATAATTTCATAGAAGAATACAAAATTAAGATCTATGAAACTAAAATCTCACAGTCATAATAGTTTTATAATACACTGTAAAAAGAGAAGCCATAAAAAGCTCACTTAACTTATATTCCTTGTTCCCATTAAGTGTGCTCTATCATAATGTGTCATCATGCAATGATTTAGAGTAAACTTGCAAGGAATTCAGGAATTTAAGCTAACCTTCCCTTATGCCATCAAAATGTTCTACCTAGACAGAGTATGTTTAGAAGGCAAGGTAATTGCGGTACATGCTGAGTGTTATACTATGTAGCATAGAGGAGAAGACAAAGGACAGTGACCCTAGATTGTGAGTCTAATGCTGCTTCCAGGAGACAGGTCTCTATCAGCAAAGACAAAGACATACTAAACAGCTTATTTTTTAACTGGGTGAAATATTTTTAAACAATTGTTCTTGTTATGACCAAAATATAAGAGCAAGTAAAAATTGGGAATTTTCTGTAAAATGAAATTATTTGGGAAACAAATAATTTTTCTGTGAGAAGGGAGAAATTAATATAAACAAATTCATTTTGAAATACCTACATTAAATGCAAAAGTATGTTGTGGGTAAACGAGCGGTCTTTTAACACCCTGTTCCACTCTGCTATATAATGAGAATAGGTTCCTCATTCCTTCTTAATTAAAACTCTACACAAAATGTACACTGGCCCTATTATAAGAAAAATATGTATATAATGAAAATTATAATAAAATCCTGACTTTAAAAATGTAATTGATTGAATCTCATATAAGTTCTAAAACGACAGGAAGCTTTGCTCCATCATAGTCCTTGGGGAGCTAGAGCTATGGAATTCCTATGTGAGGGACTGCTTCTGGTAACTAGAATTTTAAGGTATATTTAGGTAACTAGACCCTTTATGAAAGTTGCAAAAGCAAGCAAACTCTGGTGATGATCCACCACACTTTACTTGTTTAATATTGAGTACTAACCTTAGGCAAGTAGCAAATTTGGACTGAGGTTTTCTTTCCAATTTCAAAAGCCATCATTAGTAAGTCTTTAAGGGGAAAATAAGGTCTACAAAAGAGATAAGTAACCTCTGTCTAAACCCTTCATAAATAAGCTGAATTATAGCAACTATTAGGTGTCTTAGCAAGCCAAACTAGTTGTAATTGTACTGTAATTGAAACCTTTTCAGAAGAAAGCAGATATACCCTTAATGAGTTGAATACATTCAATCATGCACTCATTCGAGAAATATCTGCTGGGAGCCCTCTTGTTGCCAGGCACTGAGTGTGCTTGCCACTGGGTGCAATAGGAATAAGGAGCACATAGTTTCCAAACTCATGGAGCATGAAATCAACTGAGAAAATCAAATGAGGAATGAGGCAATCAATATTCCATTGAGCAATTAACGCTACAGCAAATAATGCCACAATACCTAGGAGGGCCCATCATAGGAGCCCCTAAATGGGTCTTCGGGGATGAGGGAAGACTTTTAAAGAAAGTGTCATCTCGGTTGAGACCTCAAGGATGAGAAGGAGTTAAACAGGCACAAATAGGACAGAAGTATTCCAGACAGAGGAAATGCATAAATGCTTTGGGGTTAAAGAGAGTGGGGAACTGGAAAACAGATCTGTGTGGCTGAAGCCCCGGTATATGGAATTGGGTAGAGAAGCAGCAGAAGAAATGGGCATGAAGGACTGAGAGGATGGAGGGAGCTTAATATAATCTTGACACTCATCCAGAGGGCAGTGGGGCCCCTTGAAGGTCTAAATGGCAGTGACTTAATCTCATTTTCCTTTGGATTCAAATAGCTATTTCATGTGCATGGCTTCAAAAATAACCTCAGAATTATCTTACTTCTTACTATATACTTGACAATTAAAAGAGAAATGAAAAAAATACATTGGTTTTATGAAGAAACAGGATACAACAATCTTCCCATGGCAAGTGTAGAGCAAGTTGCTCTATGGAGCATCATGGGAACACAGACTCAGATACAACAACTTTCAGCAGATGGCCACTTTATTACTTACACAGCACAGGAGTACA
This sequence comes from Dasypus novemcinctus, assembly GCF_030445035.2. Lineage (NCBI taxonomy): Eukaryota > Metazoa > Chordata > Mammalia > Cingulata > Dasypodidae > Dasypus > Dasypus novemcinctus. Next base: position 144,065,729 of record NC_080676.1, read on the forward strand.
AAAGAACAGGGGAAGACATCCCATCATAACTGGTCTCCCAGGGAGGCCAACTGCTCAGCTAAGTCTCAGTGGATGGCAGCTCTGCTAGCCACAACCCCCACTTCACCTGGCAAGGAGAGACGAATCTGTACAACACAGGGGCATTGCTACTAAGAGATCCTGCCCTGATAAGCAGCTAGAGCTGCTTACTCCTGGTTGTGGGTGTGATGGGGACATTCTAATAGACCTAACATCTCCCTTGGGCTGTGGAATGGAAACATATTAAAACATCTTCATACAATGCAAAAGGCGGGGAGGTAAGTGAGGGTTGGGAGATGGCAACTAGGTGTTTTCCTGACTTCCCCAACAACAAGTTTAATGGCAAGCACAGACACAATATAGAGAACTGTATTAGTCAGCCAAAGGGGTGCTGATGTAAAATACCAGAAATTGGTTGTTTTTTATAAAGGATATTTATTTGGGGTAGGAACTTACAGATACCAGGCCATAAAGCATAAGTTACTTCCCTCACCAAAGTCTATTTCCATGTGTTGGACCAAGATGGCTGCTGATGTCTGTGAGTGTTCAGGTGTCCTGGGTTCTTCCATTCCAGGGTCTTGCTTCTCTCTGGGTTCAGAGTTCCTCTCTACCTGGGGTTCTAGCTTAAGGCTTCAGCATCAAACTCCAACATCAAAATTCCAACATTAAGAACCCCAAACTCTGTTCTTTGCCAATACCCTACTGATGTGGCCCAATCAAAGCCCTAATCATAACTCAATTATGCCCAGGTATAGACCATATTACAAACATAATCTATTATCTATTTATGCAATTCATAACCATATCAAACTGCTACAAGAACCAAGTCCACAAACATAGAAAGGGTCTCTTCATTTTGACTTAGAATCATTTTGTAAATATTCCATTTAATCATATAAACAATCAGTATAAATCTTATTCTCACCATTCCATAGATTCAGTTCAATTTCTGCCTAAATCATATCCTTTAATTAGAGGATATTTGGGCTATCTCATTCATTACAGCATAAAAGCCTTTAATCCCAAACATCAGCACAATAACATGGGTGATGAGAGGAAAATGCTGCTAACTAGAGCAAATTGTGAACATTATATTTGCAGACTACAAATCACTTTCTGGTCTGTGATAACAAGCAGTTGTTGCCCAGGGATTTCAGGGAATCCATGCTGAAGTTTAAGAGTAGATTCTAGAAAGTGCTGGAAAAACAGAATGCAAATGACACTATGAAACTGCTAGATGTAACAGGCCTATGTCTCCTAAAGAATGCCTATGTGGAGAAAAGAACTTCATTTGAGTACTAGTGAGGCAGCAATGCATACCCATAGCTGGTTCTCCTTCTAGCTGAGAACCCAACATGCTGCTGAGGGAAACTCAGGTCTGCTCTGCAGAGTCACCTTCATTTACTAAACAGGGAAACTGGTGCCATGAAGACCAAGTCCATGCAGGGTCCTGTTGATTCCATTGCCTCCATTAAACAACTCCAAGTATTAAAAACCTTTTTTAATCTATGGGAGAAAATGTTCAAATATACTCACAACATTTTTTTAATCTCTGTACAAAAAAATTACACTCTGCTCTCTGATTTCAGCTGTTTCGGGGCCCTAAACAATGCAGTACCTTGATTATTTACAGGAACGCAAAGGGTGGAAGACCTAGAGGTGATGTTTAGATTGCAGGAAAACCACAAAGCAAAGTAGGTGGCCATGACAATAAATACTATGGCTTGATGTTTTACAGCCATTATAGTGATAAACTGGGACAGAAACTATATCTTACTGTTAAGGGTCACTGTGGGAAGTCATTCTCTGCTGCAGGGAGTGCTTTTTCCTTTAACCAAAAACTCTGAGACTGAATCACTGTCCTTTCATTTCTGGAGGGACCATCTTTCTCCAGCTCAGATGTTCCACCCTGAAGGCATCATCCGTGCTTCTGATCTGTGAAGTGTACACAGCAGACAATTTGAATTTTCCATAGAATGATCTTTTCTCAAAGAGGAGAGCTGGGGACAAGCAGAACAGTAATGATTTGTCTCAAGAGGCACCCTGCCACAAAGATTAAATTAGTAATTTTATTGCCTTTCCTATGGCGACTGATTATTAATTCTGATCCATATTTTCAGAGTAATTTCCATAATGGAACTATTTTTGTCCACTTTTGTTTTGTTGATTTGAGCCCATAGAAGCAGTACATAGTGTACAACAGATCACCTGGAGGAAGGACACAGTCCAAGATAAACTAGAATCTAAAATCATCACTTAATACTATGCATATTCTCCATTGGCGTGGACTTCAACAAGCTGAGTAGTCAAAAGAGACTATTAAAATACAGAAAATAAAAGTTATGGTCTGTCTCTACTATTCAGAAATCAGCAGAGACACCCAAAGACAGAAGCTGATACCTAATTGTGATGCTTAAGATGAGCCACAATTCAACCTTCTAGTGATTCTGGCAGAGAGCTCCAACAGTCCAGTCTTTATACTATTCTTCAAGTTGCACTTTGCTAGGAGGTAAACTACTTATTCCCCACTCCTGGTTTTGTCTTCCATGTGGAGGAAACTCTTCCAGTTATACGAATCCTAGCTCTACCTTGCTCTCTTGCTCATTCCTTTTCTCGACATTAGAAGAAGATATTAGGCACACATAGTACAGCCACTTTCTCCTTTGCCCTGGGAATGTCCACCTGCAGAAACCACCTGTGTTCCTCTCCTATTCCAAGCCTTAAATTTTAAAGGTACCTTTCCTAAAGGACTAGAGTGGGGTGCAGTACAGCGGGGAGGCTTATCTTTGCTGACTAATTTTGGGATTTTAGTATTAGAAAGTCCTTGACCATGGAAGGATGCATTTTGTTCCCCTCACATTAATACTGTGTCACTTTTCAATTGATTCAGAACTCATAGAAAGAGCATGGATGCTATTTTGGGTCACATCAAAGACCACAGAACTGTACTTGTTCACAGTCACATGTTCCAGCAGTTTCCACCATCTGTTAGACACTTCCTCATTCTTTTCACCTTTTCCAAATCTATGCATCATTCAAGCTTTTTTTCAAGTATTATTCTAACCACAAAATTTCCACAGAGTAGAAATAATATTAGAATATGTGTGAAAGCATTTTGCCTGGGCAGTAGGTACATATTAGGTGTTACTTTTCTTTTTCCTTCTTAGTCACTCAAGTCTATGTTAATCTTCACCAGACACTGCAGGTTTAAGCTCAAGGGGTGCAATTTTCAGAAATGAGTTTAATGATATCTCTAGAGCCATAAAATTAACCACACCCTTTGAGTTAAAATTCTACTTTACTATACTGAGTTAAAGCTTAAACTGATAAATATTTACACACCAGGACATCATCACAGTGTATCATGATCAATAAGGAAACAATTAAGTTATGGTACAGTATTATAATGGGTTACAAAACAATTAAAATTATCCTAGCAATTTTGAAAGACATGCCTATGATACAATGCTAAATTCAAAAAACCAACATGAAAACTTGCATAGCTCACATCATCTCAACCATGGAACTGAATTAATAGAAAAAGTATTGAAAAATACACAACATTGTTTTTAAAAATTTCCACTAAGCACTGGGATAATGAATCTTATTTTTCAGCTTATCACATTTTTTCAATATTTGCAAATGCATTTTGGAAGGAATTGTGCAACTTTTCCCTACATCTTTGCCTCCATATTACCTATTACACACTCTTATTTACAGATTATCAGTGTACATTTGAATGTCTTTTGTAATTTGTATCTGCAACTTGCCAACTTGATCTGTGGGTTTATTTCTGTAGCCACCTTTTCTTCCAAAGTGTCAGAATACTATAATCTCTCCATTCCTACTTTGAGAGGGTTCAGCTTGTTTTCCTTTTTTTTTTAACAAGGCCAGTTTAAATCTAATATGATCAATTATTTAAAAAAAGCATAGCAACAAATATTTACAAATGTAAATAATTCAAATATAATAGAATTTAATTATAATATAATTCAAATTTTTCTATTACAGTTCTAACTATTGGACATAATAATCTCTAAGAATGAAATAAATTATTGGTTTAGTTATTTAATTTCCATTTAGGCCATAATTCTTTCTAGATAATCAAATACCTATTTGGGAATTCTTCACATCTTATTGGAATGAATTACAGCAGATAATTTACTAACTCATAATTTTATGAGGCAGAAAAAAATCAAAATCTTGTTCAACAGTAGTCATGCTAAATCATTATTGATCCTGATAGATTATTTTAATTAAAGAGTATAAATAAGAAATGGTTAAGGAAAAATGAAGTATTCAAAAATATATCTCTTCTCCAGTCCTCCTCAATTAAAGGCAAGTGTTTATTTTATATGGAAAAAAAATTACAGAATATGATCACAGGAACAATTTGCCAGTTGCACTGACTAAATATTATTCATATATTATGAAGTTATTTTACATTTATCTGATCTACTCCAACTCTTTATTGGTTCCTATTTGCATGGAATATCTTTTTCCAACCTTTCACTTTTAACCTGGTTTTGTCCTTACATCTGAGGTGGGTCTCATGTAGACAACATACTTTTTTCTTCCATCATTTCAGTCTATGTCTTTTCATTGGGGAGTTCAATCTATTAAGATTCAGTGTTTAGGGAAGCGGACTTGGCCCAATGGATAGGGCATCTGTCTACCACATGGGAGGTCCACGGTTCAAACACCGGGCCTCCTTGACCCAAGTGGAGCTGGCCCATGCGCAGTGCTGATGCACGCAAGGAGTGCCATGCCACGCAGGGGTGTCCCCCACATAGGGAGCCCCACACGCAAGGAGTGCGCCCCGTAAGGAGAGCTGCCCAGCGCAAAAGAAAGTGCAGCCTGCCCAGGAATGGTGCCGCACACACGGAGAGCTGACACAGCAAGATGATGCGACAAAAAGAGACAAAGATTCCCATGCCGCTGACAACAACAGAAGCGGACAAAGAACATGCAGCAAATGGACACAGAGAACAGACAACTGGGTGGGGGAGAAATAAATAAAATAAATCTTTAAAAAAAAAAGATTCAGTGTTTTTACTGTGAAAGTATTACATCATCTATTTTGTCCTTCAGCTCTCTGTTATATCGTTCTATAGTCTGTCTTCTTATCCTTTAGTTTATCCCTCCTAATAATTTTCATTTCTAAACTCTTCTCCAAATCTCTCACCCTTGTTTTTTTTCCTTTCAGGCTGCAGCACCCCCTTTAGTATCTCTTGTAAATATGGTGTTTTGATAACATATTCTATCAGTTTTTGTCTGTGAAGACTTTGAACTCACCTCAACTTTTTTTTTAAGATTTATTTATTTACTTATTTATTTATTTCTCTCCCTTTCCCCCTCCCCCACCCCAGTTGTCTGTTCTCTGTGTCTATTTGCTGTGTCTTCTTTGTTCACTTCTGTTGTTGGTACAGGAATCTGTGTTTCTTTTTGTTGCGTCATCTTGTTGTGTCAGCTCTCTATGTGGGTGGTGCAATTCTTAGGCAGGCTGCACTTTCTTTCGCGCTGGGCAGCTCTCCTTACGGGGCACACTCCTTGTGCGTGGGGCTCCCTACGTGGCACTCCTTGCACATCAGCACTGCGCATGGCTCAGCTCCACACGGGTCAAGGAGGCCCAAGGTTTGAACCGCGGACCTCCCATGTGGTAGATGGACAACCTATCCACTGGGCCACGTCCGCTTCCCTCACCCCCATTTTTAAAGGACAGCTTTGCCAGATACAGAACTCTTAGCTGGAAGTTTTTCTCTTTTGGTACCTTAAATACATCATACTACTTTCTTCTCTCCTCCATGGTTTCTGATGAGAGGTTGGCATTTAATTTTGTTCAGTTTCCCTTGTATGTGATGCTTTTCTTTTCTCTTGCTGCTTTCAGAATCCTCTCTTTATCTCTGATATTTGTCATTCTGAATAATAAGTGTCTTGAGGTAGGTCTATTTGTATTTGTTCCATTTGGGGTGTGTTGTACTTGGATATTGGTATTTATGTCTTTCATAAGGGTTGGGAACTTTTCAGTCATTATTTCCTCAGATATTCTTTCTGCCCCTTTTCCATTCTTTTCTCCTTCTGGGACACCAATAATATGAATGTTTGTGCATTTCACATTGCCATTTAATTCCCTGAGACTGTTCCATTTTTTCCATTCTCTCTTCTCTCTTTTCTCCTGTCTTTTCCAGTTCAGATTTTCTATCTTCCAAATCACTAATTCTGTCTTAACAATTCAAGCCTGCTCTTATGTGCCTCTAACATATTTTTTATCTCATACATTGTTTCTTTTATTCCCATAAGGTTTGTTACTTTTCTTTGCAGGCTTTCAAGTTGTTCTTTATGCTCTCCCAGTGTCATCTTAATCTCCTTCATTTCTTTAGTCATATTTTATTTAAATTCTTTGAAGTAATTAAGGAGATTTGTGTGATTATCACTGATTAATTGTCATAAATCCTATGTCTCTTCAGGATTTTGGTTAGTTCTTTTGACTGGGCCATCTCTTCCTGTTTCCTAGTATGCCTTATAGTTTTTTGCTGATGTCTAGCCATCTGACTATGTTGGTGAATTTACTCTGATGGCCAATTTCTGTCTCTTTCTTATTGTTTTATTTTTACGGTTCTTCTTCGATATGGTTCAACTTATTCTCAGCCTTTCTAAAATCGTCCGGCTTAAGTTATCAAAATCAGGCCAGGAACTCACTAGTGGGGCACAGATTTTCTCCCAGGGATTGGATTTAGAGAGAATGAACAGTTTTGTCTATGGAATTTTCAGACCAGCCAGCAAATTGTGCTAGTCAGCATACCTTTACACAGAGGTGTTTCAGTCTCGGCTTTCCTGTGTTCCTGTGTTGAATTTCCAGATCGGAGATTCAAAGGAGGCTCTGCTGGCTGAATTCACTGAGGAAAAGTACCCCAACTTCCTCCCCCTTTTCCTTGAAACAGCTGCCAGGGAGGAAGATGTCAGGTGGCTGCAGTGAGCCAGGGGTTCTACCCTAGCTTAATATCTTGGGGTTGGGGGAGGGGAGCCCTTCCTAGCTGCCATGGGGCTTACTAACTCATGTATGTCATCTCAGCTTCTTCATCTCTGTCCCTCACCCTGGGAGTGGTGTAGCACTGTCCACAAAAGCAGGTCCCTCGCTTTTGTGAAAGCATTTTGGCTCTTTATCCATTGTTTTTGTGAGAGCATTCAGCTCTACCTTATAGTCCATCAGCAAATCCCACAAATCTTGTTTTCCTTTTTAATTTGATTTGTATTCTTTTCCTATTAACTTAGTAGGTTTAACACATTTTAGGGGAACTCTGGTACCGTGCAGACATCCAACTGCTTTTTGTTTGGGAAAATACTGCTCACCTTTATGCTTACTTACCTATATCTACAGTAGATTTAACTACATGAAATTGACATTGTAAAAGTAAAATATGGTTGAAAGTTGGCAATTTAAGATGGCTCGCCTATTATTGTTATGTGTATTTGGAAAAATATTGTACAATTCCATTTGATAAATGAAGGCAAAATGCTTAACGCATAAGGACTTTTTACATGATTTCTATTATTATTGTTATTACTAAAATTATTGTTATTGTTATTTAAGACAAGTGTTGTCGCTAAGCAGAATCTGATGTAGTAGCAGTAATATCTCAGATATTCTTCTCAAGTGTGTGCACACAAGCACAGGTAGCCACTTCCTATTGAAATCTCTGGTGATATAGCATTCTTTACTCATTCTAAACTTATTTTTAAATTGCCAGGTTTTGGTATTTTTTATCTTTGGACTATTTGTTCTATTATTTTTATATCCAGTCACATTAACAAAATAATATTATCCTGTTTACAATAGCACCCCTCAAGAGAACATACATTCTCAGGAGAAAATATAAAGATCTAGATATATTGGATATTCCAAAATATCATGCTGGAAACATAACAAATATCTTGGTTTATCATTATTTCTGTTCAAAATTGCATGGATCAAATCTACAGGCCAAATTTTCTTCCAATCATCCCATTTGATTTATCCCCATATTTTTACCCTATACCCAGGTCTTTATCACTTAAAAATAATAATAAATCTCAAAATAAAATAGAGAGAAGTAGTAGGGTGAAAAGACTATGGGTTATTTCCTTCATTCTGATCAGCTTCAGGCCAGAGGCTCATGACCAATCTTTATCCTCAGAATTGATTTAGGCAAAATTTCCTTCAAAAGAAAAACTAATTTAAAAGCCAAACTAAAAGGTGTATTAAATTGATTGTGGGCTTAATTTTTCTTTAATTTGAAACTTCAGTTGCTGCTTCTGTTAATGCAGCATTAAAAGAGAGTATCGGCGGCGTTGGTAGCACACTTGTCATTGCCATAATTAATTCTCACTTGGAATAAGCACAACATTCATCACATTTTTGCTGGTGCTCACAGCATACTGTGTCAGAACAGAAGGAAGGCGGTGATTGACAAAATGTTTATGTGACAGATACATTCACCATATAAATACACATCTGATGAACTCGAAAATTATCTTGCTGTTCGAAACACTGGTGCATATTTTAAAAGACCAACCTCACAGAAATGCTATTTTCCTCTGCTCATTTCAGCTAAAAAGAGAGTAGTAGCATAAAGCTCATACACCAAAACAAAACAATTTACTTTATTCAGCCATTTCAAGCAATTGATGGTAGGAAATAGCAGGGAACTTAAGGCCAGACCATTTAAATTCCAATAACATGCAAGGAGTGAATTATCTTTTTTTCAATCAGTGTGAAAGCCAAACATTTTGCCTAATACTAATATTCATTGCCCCTTTTAATGACTCTTAGATGTTACTTTGTATTTATCATTTTAAGTACACATACTTATTTTAACTAGCTTAGTCTTCAGAATTAGCAATGCATAGACACTAATTAGTTGAGCTATACTTCCATTTAAACTGCTTCTTACTTTCCATTCCCACATTCCCTACATTCTTGCTACTTTCCCATTATGCTTCCTAGTTCCATTGTCTCCTACTTACTCTGCAATGCTGAATTACTCTGCCTCTTAGTCCCCTTCAGCAGTTAGCAATAGCTGTGTAACAAACAATCGCAGAAATAAGTGGCTTAAACGAATAATTATTCATTTTTGCTCATGAGTCTACAGTCTACAGGTCAACAGAAGAGTTCTGCTGACCAGGGTCATACTTGGCTGTTTTCAGCTAGGCTTACTTAAGTATCTTCATGTCAGCTGGGGCCAAATGTACTCATTCACATGTCAGCTGCATAGCTGGCTCTCTGCTGGGACAACCGGGGTGCCTGGGCCATATGTCTCTCATCACCAGAAGACTAGTCTGGGCCTTCCTCATAGCAATTGGGAAGAAAGAAAGCACAAGCTTGCAAGACCTCTTGAGACCTAAGCCCAGAACTGGCATAGTGCAATTCTGCTACTTTCTTTTGGCCAAAGGAAGTCATAAGCCTAGCATTGATCTGTGAAATAAATTCCACCTCTTCATGGAAGGAACTGAAATGCCACATTGCAAAGAGCACGATACAATGAATAGTGGTAAATTGAGGATATTTTTGCAATCACTCTTTCACCTTCTACCACCATTATTCTAAGAACTTTTACTCCACAACTTCCTTTTCAACTCCATACCCCTATGCCACCAAACGACCTTTGCTAACTAACTTACAACAGTCAGAGAAAGCTAAGCTAGAAACCAAATCCAAGGAACAAAGCCAAAATGTAGGAGGGAGGCACTCACACTGTCAGTTTATTATATATGCATCTTCAATGTCAAAAAGACAAAATAAAACCCTTTCAATGTCACCAGCTTTGAAGTGACTTCATACAGTACTGTTGATTGTTGAGGACATGAACCCTGGCACTTGGAAAACTTTTACAAAATAACATATAGACAGTTCTAAACGGGGTCAGCTTTTATTTTGTAAAATTCTTCCATTTTTTAAAGGTTTTACTGACCCCTTGAATTGAACATAAAATGGTGTACAATGTACTAATGGGAATATATCATGTATTGTGACACAAAACAGATCTGAACACAAATTTCACTTCTGCAACCTGCTGCCCTCTGCCTCTGGTCAAACTACTTGGCCACTCCATGCCTCATTTCTCACCTACAGACACAATGTGAGGACTAAATGAGGTGTTCTCAGAAAAGTGAATACCCACATCAGGTAGCAACCAAATTTCTCTTTCCCTATGTATTGGTTCACATTTTGACAAAAATGAAAAAATGAAGAGGCAAGGAGAAACCTACAGAAATTCAACATGGGGTGTTTCAATCTAATAGGGATTCTTGGGCCCACACTTTAAGCATTTGGAGAAAAGTAACTCAATTCATTCAAAACAGAATTTTAAAAATTAACATTTTTTTATTTAGATTATCAGACACATTTATCCAATTACATTAAATAATATACCTTCTCCAAACATGTTTTTATGTATGAACCCTTGAAACATTTTTCTTGGCTTCAAATGCCTTCTTTAATCCACTATCAAGAAGACTATGTCAAAGCAATATAATACTTCAATTAAACTTGCTTGCTAAATAAATTGTTTGCTCTTTTGCTTTTATTAATGTCTACTCCTGCTAGCCACAAGTCCATAATACCTTGATAAGCCATGACAAAAATGTACTGACAACTCAACGTGTATTAAAAAAAAAAAAAAGATAAACAATGTTTTAAAATGCTTGAAAGAATATTTGCTATAACACAGAAGAAAACCAATCCCTAGGCCACTTAAAAGAAAGTTTGCTTACATCTTCAATACATAAAAAAGAAAAAAAAAACATTATTCTACAAAGTTAGAAGGTATCTCAAATAAGCATATGCCTAAAGATACAGTTAATGTAATGTAGTTTATAGGTATTTTGAGGTGATGTAGCAGTTTGATACGATTTATGAATTCCAAAAATAGATATTCAATTATGTTTGTAAACTGGTCTGTAAGTGGGCATGATTAAATTATGATAGGGCTTTGATTGGGCCACGTCAATAGGGTGTTGAGTCCCCACCCACTGGTGGATGGGAACTTACAAATAAGACATGGCAAAAGACAGAGTTGGAGGTTTATGATATTGGAATTTGATGCTGAAGTCTTAACATGGAGCCCCAAGAAGTAAGCACACAGAGGAAAGAGAATCAAGCCCCAGGAAGAAAGGAACCCTGAGCCCGGCGAGAAGCAAGACTTGGAAAGAAAGGAACCCAGGAAGCCTGAACCCTCCCAAACATCGGCAGTCATCTTGCTCCAACACATGAAAATAGACTTTGGTGAGGGAAGTAACTTATGCTTTATGGCCTGGTATCTGTAAGCTCCTACCCAAATAAATACCCTTTATAAAAGCCAACAGACTTCTGATATTTTGTATCAGACTAATACAGGTTAGCTGACTAATACAGGTGGTTATATACTCTATTCTGAAATATTCTTTCATTTATTTCAAATAATTCATTCGAACATTGTTTACCTCCTTTGTCAAGTTCATTGATAGATTGTGATGCTTTTTCCCAGTAGAGAGACAAATTTCTCCCTGGAAAAATTGTGGTTTGGAGCTCTAGCTTTTAGGGTGGTAATCCCCAAGTGAATCATTGCCTGGATACTACAAAAGATCAACAATATTTAATTCTATCAGGAGTTAATCTTATAATGAAGCCTGAAAATTCCATTTTTGTTAATAGAAAGAGAACCAGCATGAAATGTAGTGAACAATCCATTTCCACTGGCAGCTAGCGTAACCACACTGAGTCATCACAGGCTCAGCATAATAAAATTGATTTAATTATATTGATGAGGAGGGCAAAATGGACTGAACCAGCACCATCAGCTAAATGCAAGCAAGGCACACAAGTTAAAACTGTGTTACTGGTCAGTAAAGTCTAACTTAAACCACTGACTTTAATAAACAGTACAATTATTAAAACGTGTTATATCAATTGTAACAAATGTTCCCCACCAATGCAAGGTGTGGGCCGTGGTATATGGAAATCCTGTATTTTAAGCATTATTTTTCTGTAAGCCTACAACTTCTCTAACAAAGAAAGAAAGATTTTAAAATTTCATTTAAAAATTGCATTACTGGTGGAGAGGTCCTATGCTTTAAATGTAGAGCTGAGATTTTCATCTTTGTGTCATTCTCAAGTGCTCTAACTAGGAGCATTGCCAGGCTTATTGAAAATAACTTTAGTTTCATTGCTAAACCAAATGCCATTCAATGGGTTGGCTTAAACAATGGGAATTTATTGGCTCACAGTTTTGAGGCTAGGAGAAGTCAAGACATCAGCAAAGCAATGCTTTCTTCCCAAACTGATGTTCAGGCGCTGACTGCTTGTGACCCTTGGTCCTTGGCTTCTCTGTCACATGGCAATGCACATCCTGGTCTCACCCTTCTTTTCTGAATTCTGTTAAATTTCAGCTCCTGTCTGCTCCTTCTGTGGCTTTCTCTCTCTCTCTCTCTCCCTCTCTCTCTCTCTTTCTCTCTCTCTCTCTGACCTTCCTTGTAAGGCCTTCAAAATAGGATTAAGATCCATCCTGGTCCACACCTTGTCTGAGGTAATCTCATCAAAAGGTCCTGTTTACAAGGGTTCATACCACAGAAATGAATTAAGTTTATAAGAACATGGTTTTTTGAAGTACAAGCTCCAAACCACCACACAGCTCTCCCTTGCTGGATATCATTCCTATTTCACCTTTGATTACTCTGGAACACAGCCCTAATCATACCAACAGGGAAACTAATAAGTGCCATTCTTGTTCCTTTGGATCATTCCTTAATGTTCCTGGAAACCCAGCTTTGTATATTAATTTAAAATATCTTCCACTTATAAACTACAGGGGCATTTACCCAAATGCATATGGAGTCCATCCTCACCTATTTCCACATTGTTATCCAAATTAATAAAAATAAAATAAATTAGATACATATAATATGTATATCACATTATGGAAACCTGTATTTCTATGGTCTTGGGTCATTCATGAGAAATCCACAAGTTACTTAAATCCCTGGTGAGAATACCTCAAAGCAAAGTCTCTGTTTTAAGTTATATTTTTTAAGAACAGTTTATAAACTTAAATAAGGGTATAGGCAAAAATATATGGCCATATCCAATACTCCATTCAACAGCCTGCAGCGATTTGTTTTATAAAACATTATATCTTCACAAAAATATATTTCAAAGATATTCCACTGGGAGTTCATACTTTTCCTCACCCTTTAAATGCACAAGAATCAGAGAAGAGATATGAAATTCAATAAGTATTCTTTTCATCCCCCCTTGGTTTATATAATTTTTATTTTTTTCTTCCTTGCCGATGTTCCACATGACTGAATACAAGCATTATATCCTTACCCTTGGACTTCCATGGAATTAATGAACTGTTGCAACAGCCAATCATAATTTTTGTTTATAGTTTAGTGGCCTGTCAGGCTTATAATTATTTTTAGAGCAAACCTGCTAGTCCAGTAAGTGCTTTCATTATTCCTAGAGCTGAAGAAGCTGTTGGTTATGCAGAGCTTGCCTTGTCCCTGTACCTTCCTTCTTGGCTATCACTTGTAGTAAACATCCTTTTTGCTCCATTTTAATAGAGCTGCCTGCAGAAGGTCATTTATTAGGTAATCACTTGTCTGTGAAAAATCCTAATTACTCTATGTTTGTCAAAGGGAGGAAAATAGCATTGCATTTGAATGCTGAAAGAAGAGCAAACCAGAATACAGATGAGAAAATCTGAAGGGTGTTTTTTTTTTTGGAATTGCTAGTTAAAGAACTTTAAGTGCACCTACACTTAGAGGGTTAAAAAGAAAAGCTACACTATCAGCTAGAGTGAAGATAAAAAAGCACAGAGTTTATGATGATATCACTTTGGAGTTAAAGTAAAAGAAAAATAATTTATGACTGCTACAGGGATTTGTTTTCCTGTGGGATCTTAGTGCCCCCTGCTGATCCTCCAAAAATATTTTACATTCGCAAGGTTTCTTGATTTTATTTCTAGACAGGTCTTTTTCTATTATGGTATTGCCTTTTCAGGGATTAGAGAATTTTTCCTATATGAGACTCCATCTCAGCAGTAATATCACACGTTCGTATCTGTTGTTTCTCTCAGAAAAAAAGGTGATTAACCAAAAATGTATATTCACAAGGTTGAAAAGACAGAGGGCAAAGTGTTTGAAATCACTATTTGGTGTCACAACTGAACTGGTTGAACTTGTTAGTTAAAAGGAAACTTAAACTTATCTCTATTTAGGAAAGACCTTGGTAAACATGAAAACACACAATGACATTATAAATCACCAAAACTGCAATACTGTTTCCGAGTTGGATACATGGAACAGGTTAATTGTTCATGCTCATATCAGTTCAGGAACAGATACAGGCACGTCACATTTTAAGACACAACACGTTGCCAGTGACCACACATTGCTAATAACAATAATTTTGTCCATATTTTAGTCTTCTCTCATACCTTATCTGTGAGAGAAATATGACTCTCGTCATCTGAGAAGGGGGAAAAGTGAGACTCAAAAAGTATATGTAACTTACTAAAAGGCTGTACAACCATTAAATGGCAGAATACAACAAAATGGGGTATAAATACATTTCCACACACCCTACCCCTTCTGCCTCCAGATTGTTTCAAAGTAAATCCCGAACATTATCTCATCTGTAAATATTTCAGCATTTATCTCTAAAGGCAAGGTCTTTTTTTATAACATTTTCAAAACCTAGCAGAACAGTGGCATTTAACTAAGATGTCAAGGTATGTGCTCTTTCCACTACCCTGCAGTGCATAGTCGCTTGCCATCACGTAGTCAGTAAAGGGATAAAATTAGAATGAAATAATAAATGTGTCCTAATCATACAAATGCTGAATTATGGGACCAATAATGCTCAAACTTATTTATTTCTCAGTAAATAAAAGTAATGAAAGATTACTTATTTTATATCATTTAAATAGATTTTTGATGTTCCAGGGTATCAAAGGGTCATTTCTTCAAACCATCAACACCCAGGCAATACTCGAGCCATAATCCAAAACAGAACACTCCAGCAAAGCAATCAGACTGTGATAATATTATGAGGGTTTTATAGATAAAAGATACCAGACTGGGGTATTGCAGGAAAAGATGAAAGAGGGGAGAAACTTAGATGTTCCAATTTCTGTATGGATGAGAAATCAACTTTATTCAACAAGGCTTTTCTTTGTTTTGTTTTGGTTTGGTTTTTTTGGTAAGTTAAAGAAAAATCATGCCAAAAGTAGACTTCCTATATCCACTCACCCTCCCCCACCCACACTCACACAGAGTTCTCTTTATTATTAACATTTTGCATTAGTGTGGTACCTCTGTCACAACTGATGAAACAATATTGTTATAATTATACTGTAAAAGTCCATAGTTCACATTAGGATTCACTCTGTGTTGTACAAGTATACCGGTTTTTTTTTTTAAAGATTTATTATTTATTTATTTCTCTCCCTTCCTCCCCACCCCCTTTGTCTCCTCTCTGTGTCCATTCACTGTGTGTTCTTCTGTGTCTGCTCACATTCTTGTCAGTGGCACTGGGAATTTGTGTCTCTTTTTGTTGCATCAGCTTGCTGCATCAACTCTCCCTGTGTTTGACACCATTCCTGGGCAGGCTGCGCTTTTTTCGCACAGGGCAGCTCTCCTCATGGGTGCACTCCTTGAGCGTGGGGATCCCTATGTGGGGGACACCCCTGCGTGGCACAGCACTCCTTGTGCGCATCAGCACTGCGCGTGGGCCAGTTCACCAGGGTTTGAACATGTGGTAGGTGGATGCTCTATCAGTTGAGCCAAATCCGCTTCCCTGGGATTCATTTTTATCTTTATTCTGGTAACATATATACAACCTAAAATATCCCATTTTATCCACTTTCAGATAGACAATTCAGTGGCATTAATTACATCCACAATGTTGTGCCACCATTAGCACCATCCATTACCAAAACTTTTCCATGACTGCAAACAGACTCTAAACACAAATTAATAATTAACTCCCCATTCCCCACTCCCACTCAGGCCTGGAAACCTATATTCCAGTTTTTTTACTAGAAATTTGCATATTCTAACTATTTTATATAAATGAGATCATACAAATTTTGTCTTATGTCACTCAGAGTTTCCATCATCAAGAGGGAAGACATCACCATCTAAGTTTTTCACCTAGATTATCTCATTTAATACTCACCATTACCCTATCAGTTAGCATTAACTTGGCCTTGTTTTGCAGATGTGAAAGCCAAAAAACATGTCTGTAATGTTTCTAAACGTTGACCTGTCTTTAAGCATATTCTTGTCACTAAGCCCCAAAATATGCTCAAGAATCTCAAACTCTGCAGTCAAAGATCTTATTGTCTGGAATAAGATAATTCTTGTAATTCAAATAGGTATTTAGTATTGTACATCATCTTATTTTTATTAAATTTGAGTGAAGTTTCAGATGGTTTCCTGCACAAAACTCAGATTTAATTTCAGCAGATATCAAGCTGAATCCTGGAAGGTAATAGCCATCATTCAGTGCTCACATGCGCTGTTTTTCTATACCATTCATAACACCAAGGCAATGCTTGCACTCTGTAGATTATACAGAAAAGGACACCAGTTAAACTTTGATTTCAGATAAACAACAAATAATGTTTTGTATAACCGTGCACCATGAAATATTTGGGACATACTTAGACTAAAAGCATATTTTGTTATTTATCTGAAATAAACTTAATCAGCCATCCTTTATTTAATTTGGCAACTCTAGCCTAGAATCTTCCAACAAACCTGAATTCCTTCTGTGTTCCCATCAAGGGGTGGTTCTGTGCTGGAGAAGGTGGCTAAACCCAGAACCCTAGTCTCCAGATAATTCCTGAAACATAAAAATGCTACAAGTCTCCTCTAGACCATTTCCACTACCATGGTCTATGCTGGTTGGGATCAAAATTCCCTGATGTATCCTAGAGCCAGATAAACTTCCAGGGCAGGAAAGGAAAGATGGCATAATTGTTTTTCTCATTCCTTCTCTGGACAAGACCCAGTGAATCTCAGACTTGGAACCTGATGCCTTCATAATGGATGGATGTGGGTATAAAGAAAAGGCTTCATAGAAGACAAAAGAGAGATTATTTAGTGTCATTAAATAAACCCAGAAACCAATGCCACATATAATGCCATCTTCACTATATCAAAATGTCTTTTATTGTATCTATTGTTCTAATTTTAACTCACTTTTGCTAATACCAAACAATTTAGACCGTCGTTTTTGAAGAAAGCAATGTTCCTATTGTAGACTGTTAGGAAGAAGCTTTTTTTTCCTTAATTTGGGGGCTTTATTTTAATTTTTTTATTTTTAAGATGCTACATAGTCAACAGGATTGTGTTGGTCTTTACAGCACAAAATTAATTCATAGTCAAACTCTCAATTACTACTTGATGGATAACTTGAAGAGTCTCTCTCACAAATCCCCCCTACCCACCCTCAACTGGTTCCCCTCTTTCCTACCACTCTGCAACCAGACTTACTCTTCATGACTCCAAGCTAGGGCCAAATTGGGAAAGACTGGGCCTGATCTAGGGACGTGTGTGCTGTAAGCATAAGCGGTGGTTCAGGGATGGTGCAGAAAGCAGTATGTTCATCTTTTTAAGGTCAGCTACTCTTCTCCATTGAAGGGGTATTTTAGACTTGACTGTCACTACTAAGAATTTCCTTCCCTAGAATAACTGTTATTTATTTATACAGAAAAACACATACTGACTGCTGTTGCTAACATTCAACGGAGTCACAGCTGGAAGAGGCTTATATTTAATCCACCACAATATTTCTGAATTCTCCTTGTGGTGATTTTCCTCTCTAATCACCCTGGACTCACTAGATATGGAAACATTCCTTTTGTTGTTGTTTTCTGTGAGAATAATTCATTTTTAAAGAAAAACATAATTTATTTATTAGAATTCAGACTGCTATTGCTGCACATTGCCTGCAAGTGTTTTATGAGGTTTTTGATACATTGAAAACTAGCAAGTTGGTTCACTAAGGGTGAAACCTTTTAACTGAGAGATGAAAATGACAACTCCAGTCTCACACTGAATGTTAAAAGTTTCTTACTTGATGGAATATGGGTAGTGGTGACATCCATCTTCATATATATTTCTAGAACAGTGAATATCATATTGTTCCATTAGCCAAAATGTCATGATTTTTAAAACTGGCCTCAGAAAATACCATCAATGCTGGCTATGAAATCTCCTCTGACATAAATGGAAAAACAACATTATACACTTTCTTTTGTGCAACAACTGCTATTATCTGAGCTTTTTAAAATCCAAACCAGTTTTTCTGGGCCAGTCTTAGTTAGAATGCCTGATTAAAGGTTCCAAAACCAGTTGAGCCAAGGATGACATCTAAAGAGAGTTTGGAAGAGAAACTGTGCCTTATAATTGACTTGTTAAAATATTATTTAGAGTCCCCAACCCAAAAGATCATGATCAAGATCTTTCCATGTTTAAGATAAACATGAGAAGAAATAGACAATGTGCTATTTAGGAATGCTTTCACATGAACTAAACAATGAAATGAGAATACCTGAAACTGGAAAATAGATGTCAGATACCTAGCCAAACACATTAAGTTTAACAGTGAGCACAGCATCATAGAAGGTGTCCAAACATGAGCAGGAAATGCCAACTGGAAAGGATAATTTACAGGAAGCCCAAGCAACTTAGCATTGTTTGGACAAGAAAACTTGAAAGTTACTTTCAACCCTGAGGTCCCATGATTCCCTGATTAACAGGGAAATTGCATCATAAATTTCAGGATACCTGAGCAGATAAAGGGAAGAGCATACATATTTGTGAGAAAATGCTTTTTACAAGTAATTCATCTTTTTTATTTATACATGATTTATTTATATTTTATATAGTTTTATTCTAATATTTTGTGCCAGACAGTAAGGTCCACATACTTACTAGAGTGAATGATTTTATAAAAATTAAAGTCAGTATGGGACTATGCGATTATAATTACTTACTGTATAGCATTACTTTCTAAGTGTCTTCTCTTTCATTAAATACAAATTTTATTATTGGAAAGTTAATCATCAAAGAAACCTTTATTCCTGTTCCTCTTGTCACACGTACACACAAGCCTGGGAATCCCATCAAGCCTCTGATCTAGTTTATCACTGCTCCACATGCAAAACAAAACAAAATGAACTATGTATTGTTGCTTATGTATATGATTTAGAACAACAGTTTTCAAACTGAATTCTCTAGCTATGGATATATTTATCCTATCTGCAATTAATGCAGAGTTCAACAATGCCACAATGCTAAACACCTCTTAAGTGTAAAAAAACAACTTCAAAACCTTATCAAGGGGGGAGTGGATGTGGTTCAAGCAGTTAGGTGCCTGCCTCCCACATGGGAGGTCCCAGGTTCAGTTCCCAGTGCCTCCTAAAGAAGACAAGCAGATGCAATGAGCTGATGCAATGAGCTGGCACAATGAGCAGACAAAACAAGCAGGTAGCAGATGTGGCTCCCACAGGGGAAGTCCCTGATTCAGTTCCCAGTGCTCCTAAAGAAGTCAAAGAGACAACATGAAGGTACAACAAGCAGAGACAATGAGCTGAGACAAAAAGCTGACAACGAGTAGACACAGTGAGCAGACAATGAACAGACAGATGAGGGAGCCATCTCGGGAGCAGGGGGAACTTACCAAGGGAGCAGATGTGGTTCAAGCAGTTGAGCACTTGCTTCCCACATGAGAGGTCCCAGGTTTGTGCCTCCTAAAAACAAAACAAGCAACAAGCAAACAAACAAAAGAACAGCTCAGGGGAGTTGATGTAGCTTAGAGGTTGAGCAACAGCTTCCCACATGCGAGGTCCCAGGTTCAAACCCCAACCCTGGTATCTCAAAAAATCAAATAAACAAACAAACATAAAACCAGAAACACTTATAAGAGAGATAACCTTACTAAAATTCATAATTGAAGATTACTTTTCATCAAAGTTTTTGTTAATAACTTTGATTGATCTTCCTTTTCTGATAATGATTAAGATCCTCATGGGCTGATTTCCAGGAAGAAAAAAACTATAAATCTGAAAAAGGAATAGATACATACTGGTGGAAAAATATACTCAGTGAAGGGAAGACACACAATGTGTTTAATGTTTTTGCAGCTTTTGGCCTGGGTGGGACTACATGCAGTCGACGTGGCACACAAGGCAACAAGGGAAAAAATAGTCTATCTGAATATGAAAAAAGTATGTTTGCCATAGGGAATGGGAGAGTCTTAGAAGAGAAGGATTCAGAGAGGGAATACCTATATTTGTTTACCCACATCTCTGGCTGAACCCTGAACAATTGTACAAATGGATTCAAATCAGTTCAGCTAAAGACACAAGATCTTACCTGAGACCAGAAATGCTGCTCAAGTATTTGTAGTTCAAGTCCAATGAAGGTAATATCCTTTAGGAAAGAAAGAAAGAAAGAGTACTTAACAGAGAAAAATAACCGTCTAGTATTTCCAGATTTAACATTCAGAATGCCCAGTATACAATCTGGAATTCTGAAGAACTAAGAAAATGGAACATATTCTCAAAAGGAAAGAAAATCAAATGTGACCAAAGTCAAGATGCCCCAGACATTGTTACTAACTGACAAGGATTTTAAAGTGGCTATTATAACTCTGTCAATGAAGTAAAATAAAACATTCTTGCAATGAATGAAGGATAGGAAATTGCACAGAGAAATAAAACAATAAAAAAGATCAAATAGAAATTCTGTAATAAAAAAATCTGAAATAATTTCATTGGAGGAACATAATATTAAAATGGAATTGACAAAAGAAAGAACATTTTAACTTGAAGACGAATCAATAAAAATAATCCAATGTGAATAAAGAGAATTCAAAATAATAAACACAGCCTTAGTGGTATTGTTTTGCTATTAAATAGCCAAACATACATCTAATAGGAATTCCAGGGGAAAAAAATAAGACAGAATATGTAAGTAAATAAATAATACCTGAAATTTTTCCAAATTTGATGTAATATGTACTTTTACAGATTCAAGGTGCTTAATGAGTACAAAGCAAAGTAAACATGAATAAGGGCACATTGAGGTACATCATAGTTAAGCAGTTGACTAAAAGTAATACCAAAGGCAGAAAGGGAAAAGTGACACACTATATAGAGGGTAAGAGTGATTCAGTGACTAGGAACTATGGAGGCCAGAGAAAGTAGAATGAAATCTTTAAAGTACTGAAAGAAAAACCTGTCAGCCAGAATGCTAAATTGAATAAAAATAAACCCCTAGAAAATTTTGTCTATTGTTAGATTTTCATACATTCATTTTAAGTAAAAGATTGTTACCAGGAAGACCTGTAACACAAGAAATGAAAAAGCAAGTTTTTCAGACTGAAAGCAAATGATACCTGAAAGCAAATGAAACCCAAATGCTGAGATAATAATGGGAAATATCCAGTGGTAGTTTGTCCTTGTGGTAGTTTGAGGCTTTTATGGACCCCAGAAAAGTTCATGTCCTTATTACGAATCCATTCCTGTGGGTGGAAATCTATTGTAGGTAGGACCTCCCTTTTGATTAGATTATCTCATTAGGGCATGACCCTGGGTTGGTCTTAATCCTCTTTCTGGAGTCCTTTATAAATAGGATGAATATGGAGAGAACAAGCCAGGGAGACAGAGAGAAACCCATGGAAGCTGAAAGAGGAAGCCACAGAAACTAGGAAGCTGAAAGTGACAAGACCTGGAAGAAAAGGGAAATGCTACCATGTGCCTTCCCATTTGACAGAGGGAGACCGGGATTGCTGGCAGCCAGTCTTCAGGAACAGAGCATCACCTGATGGCTTAATTTGGACATTTTTCCCAGCCTTGGAACTGTAAGTTTGTAAGGTAGTGAATCCCCATTGTAAAAGTCAACTCATTTCTAGTATATTGCCCTCAGCAACTTTTAGCAGACTAAAACAGATTTTGGTACCAAGAGTGAGGTGCAGCTGTGCAAATACCAAAAATGTTTTAAAAGGCTTTTGAAATGGGTAAGAGATTGTATTAGACAGCCAAAGGGGTGGTGATGCAAAGTACCAGAAATCTGTTGACTTTTGTAAAGGGTATTTATTTGGGGGTAAAAGCTTACAGTTACAAAAAGTCCAACAAAAAAAAGTCCAGCCCTAAAAAGTCCAACTCAAGGCGACTTTCTCACCCAAGTCAGTTGCCACGTGTTGAAGCAAGATAGGGGCAATCTCTGCCTGGTCTCTCAGGCCTTCTCAGCTGCTCAGCTGCCTGTTCTCTTTGGCTGCAAACTATCAGGCGAATGGCTCATCTCTCTTCCTGGGGCTTTAGCTGTTTGAGCCTTCTCCTTTCTGTCACATGGCAAAACTGATATGACCAAGTTTTCTCCTCTCCCATGTGTTCTTGAGTGCATGTCTGTTCACATCAGCCCACCAAGGGGGCAGGGACTCAACCCCGAATCACCCCTACTGACAGGGTCAAATCAAAGCCCTAAATTTAAGTAAACATAAAAGCTTTGAATTTAATACAATCAAAGTGTATCACACTCAGAGGAACAGACCAGTTTACAACCATAATCATTCTCCTTTTTGCGATTCATACAAATATTCTGCCACTGAGGTAAATTCAGCAAGAATTGTGAGATGCTTGACAAAAAAGGCCTAGACTGCTTTGAAAAGACTGTTGGTAGAAGTATGAAAACTAAAGGTACTTCCAATGAGGACTTGGACAGAAATGATGAATGAGTCATTGCAAATTTGAAGGAAGGCAACCTTTGTTTTAAAGTGATAGCTAACTGGGTAAAATTCTGTTCTGATGTTGTATGGAACGCAGAATTTGAAACTGACATGCTTGGATATTTAGCTGAGGACATTTCCACATAAATGTGGCAAGTGTGGCCTGGCTTCTCCTTGCAATTTATAGTAAAATGCAAGAGGAAAGGGATAAGCTGAGAACTGAATTCCTGGGTACAAAGAAATCAGAAGTTGATGGTTTGGAATATTCTGAGTTCTGGAAAACAACTCCCCAGAGAATAGTACCCCATATAAGGACTTAACTGAAACATGGAAGTAGTCAGCCATTTCAATGCAAGTCAGGATTAGAAATGCACTTATTCAGAGGGTTCTGTGGAAAGCCTTTTTGTCTGATGTTTGGGATCTCTGTGAGCTTCATGTGAACCAACAAGTTTTTTATGAGACCTGTATGAATGGAACCACTGCCAGCCTGGACTAAAAGGGACAGAGAGGGGACAGATTGAAGAAAAAATGACTTCAACAGTAGAAGCATGGAAGCTGAGGTCTGGACTAAAGACATCTTCTCAGGAGAACAGAGCGAGCCCACTCATGTGTGTGGAAAGGGTGAGTATGCCCTGGTACTTGAAGAGGGTGGCATTCCACCCCATTGTTCTCGAAGAGTGCTGCTGCCCCAGCTTCAGAGAGGGTAGAGAACATTCTCTGGGGGTTGAAGAGAGTCTGGCCACCATCCCACTGTTCTAAGATGGCTAAGCCTGTGCTCTGGATATCGGGAGTCTGGCCATCTCCCCAGTGTTCTCAGAGGGTGGGGCCCAGAGTTCAGGGGCCACCCCTTGATGCTTGATAAGAGTGGAGCAAAGAATATTGACATATTCGACAAGCCCTTGGAAAGGACGAGGCTGTCACCCCATCAGGTCTGAGGACAAGACATCTTTCTATAGATGACTCTCAGACCTTGAAGTCTAATGGAGTATACCCTGCAGGTGTGGGGAACTGTTTGGGATGCATGACCCCAGTTTGCCTTTCATTTTCTCCCTATGGCAATGGGAAAGTTTATTCTATCACTGCCCCTCCTTTGTATATTGAAAGTAATTAACTTGTTCTAAGTTTCACAGGTCCACAGTCAGAGGGGAATTTTGTCCCAGGACAGACCATGCATATAAGTAATTTTGATTTTGATGAGACTCTGTACTTAATATTGTTTCTGAAATGTTTTAAGGCTTTGTGAGATGTTGTGATGGAATGAACTGTATTTGCATTTGGAAGGAACATGTCTCCGGGGAGTCCAGAAGGTAGAATGTGGCAGTTTGAGTACTAATCCATTCCTGTGCGTGTAAACCTATTGTAGATGGGACCTTCCTTTTGAGATTACTTCAATGGGCATGACCCAAGGTGAGTCTTCATCTTCTTACTGGACTCCTTTATAAAAAGGATGAATACAGAGAGAATTAGCTGCAGAGACCGAGAGAAATCCCCAGAAGCTGAAAGAGGAAGCCATGGAAAGCAGGAAGTTGAAAGTGACAAGTCCCAGAGGAGAAGGGAGATGCTACCATGTGCCTTCCCATTTGACAGAGGAGTCCAGGATCATGGGCAACTGGTCTTTGGGGAGAGAAAATTGCCAGATGGCTTGATTTGGAGATTTTTCTTAGCTTCAGAACTGTAAAGTTATAAGTTAATAAATCTTCATTGTAAAAGCCAACTCATTTCTGTATATTGCTTTTGGCAGCTTTTGGCAAACTAAAATGGACCTCATTTTAACTAATTGCTTCTTCAAAGTCTCTATTCCCAAAAAAAATTACATTCAGGAGACTAAGATTTAGAACTTAAACATATCTTTTTTGGGGGGGCGGCAGGGGGAGGAATATTTCAACCCATAACATCAGGGGAAGAAAAAAGAAAAAAATATCTGCAGAGTTCCTTAGAGTAAAAAAATGAACAATGATTGAGGCAGATTTCTTAAAGTGTCCTAACACAAAATAGTCATCAGAAGATGCCCATATTTTGAAATGGGGCTAATATTTTTCACAGGTTCAAACTGAGGTATAAAGGAGTAAAGTGATACTGTCTGGGATTTAATGCAAATTACTTCAACAAAGGGGAAAAAAAAGAAGAGAAAAACAGGATAGATTAACCAAATGTGGCAAAGACCTGATAATTGCTAACCCTGGATAATGAGATATGGAGTTTATTTTGTCTTCTCTAGCGTCAGAGATGTTTGAAATAACTATTAATATTTTAAGGGAGATCACAATCTGAAACGCCAAGTTCCCTATTACATTACCTTCATTTAAATCAGAAAATAAATTACACAATTTCAGTTTTATAACATTTTAAGACTGTTATTCTTGATTCAAAATAATACAAGTCGATTGTCTATTTTTTAGTTGCCTTTTGTCTAATTGTATTGAAAATTTAGAAAGAAACACAAAGTAGAAAATTTAAATGGTTTTACTTTACATGGCCTCTGATTCTTCCCCTATAAAATAAAGCAGTTGGATTACATTTAATATAATTATCTGCCTAAATTTCAACACATAAATATTAGTTATATTACATTCTCTCATATTATATTCCATATTATATAATAAGATATCTAGTGAGCTCCAATGATTTGCTCAATCTTGTGCCAGCTTTGTAATCTTTTTTAGGAAATAATCATCCACATTATTTTTTTTTTTTACTCTGCTGAGCCTTTTTCATCTATTTTTATTAAAAAATATCCCTTTAATTTCATTTCTTTTTGGATTCACCTAATGCTCATCTATGGTCCTTTAAAAATCATTATTATAAGGTTCCTTTCAAGTATATTTTCTTACTCTTTGGTGCTTTTCCTCTATATTTCTATTTCTTTCAAATTAACTCTACTTTCTCAGAGCCATATTCCAGTAAAAATACCCATCCCATAAGTTTCTGGTGATATCTAGGAAACTACATTTTTCTTTATGCTAAAATTTCAAATTCACTTTATCACCACTTATTCTCCCTCTCTCTCTCTCTCTCCCTCTTCCCACCAGCAAAGGTATCCTCTCCTACATTTATCAGGTATTAAGTATTTAGCCTTTCAAATTCATTTTCCTTATGTGTAAAGTGGAATGATAATATTGATTTCAAATGAGTGTTATGAAAGAGAAATGAGCTAGCGTGTATGGACTCTTTAGCCTGACTCTGACACACACACACACACCCATTCAAAGAGAAAATCAAACTGATAAATATTTTTTCTTAGTTTCCAACTTCACAATAAGAAACTATGTACCATTTCTTGTAAGTTGATTATTAAATGGAGTAAATACCTCAATTTCCATGCTAATAGCCTAGAGTAGTGGTCAGCAAACTATAGCCTGTAGGCCAAAACCTGCAGGCCCCCTCTTTTGGTAAATAAGGTTATACTGGCACACAGCCACATCAATTTGTTCACATAGAGTCTATGGTTGCTTTCCTAGTAAACTCCCCCAGAGTTAAGTAGTTATGGTCCACAACGCCTAAGAGCTACATCTGGCTCTTTACAGGAAAAGGGGACTCCTCCATGGCCTAGGCCATCCAGGGAGCAAACACGTAGTCCCAGATTCAACGTGTAGGTTGCCACGCCCCCAGGCAAAAAGCTAGAGTTAATCTCCAGTGTTTGGAGGCAAACTACTGGAGATACCAACTTCCTAGTTCCCATAAGACTATAGTTCATTCTTTATAAATATCCAGAATTTATCTTTCAAATCAATGAAGAGACTGCCCTCAGGATACCAAAATATCTAGAAAATGATGGAAAGTGAGTAGCTTTATTTAGACATCATTATACTAGAAATTTTCCAGGTATTGAGAAACTACTTTCCCCTACCTGATCTATAAGTTAATGTACCCAAAATCATAAATCCTTGGTCAGCAAATAGCATCGAAACCACTTGCATTGGGGGAGGTGGGAAGGAGAGAGATAAAATTCATACTGCCTCTTTAAAGCACACCATCAAAGTTATATAAATTAAATTTTAATATTAATGGTTAGTCACAAAAATTTGACTACATAACTTGTCATATATGAAGAATAACTAAAAATGCATCCTATTAAAAGTTATCTCTTCCTAAAGAAATAGAAAATAAAAAGAATAATTCCAATATTTGGTCAAACACATGAGGCTACCTGAAGTAACTCTCTGCTCAGGAATACTGTGTTGAAACAGCACAATTTCTTTCTGTACATTATCAGGAAATAATGTGTGATTTTTAAAAATTCAGTAGTGTTTGTTCTAAGACCGCATTCATAAATCTTTGCCCTTGCAACATTTCACTACTCTGGAGGCGGCAAAGGCCACACTATTTCTCTAAAAATATAAGACAATCAAAGTCATTTCCCTTTAGGACTCTCCTTCCTAGTTATCAAACAGAAGTAATTACCTTACAAATCCTTTCACTCTTCCCTTTAACACCAACTGGAGACCCAAACAAAATCCCATTTGACATACAAAATATTTCAATTCTACACATTTCACAGACCCTCAAGAAATTCATCATTATTTAATTGATCAAATATATATGTGCCTCCTGGAACAAGTGGTAACAAAACATCCCTCTTCTCTCTTAGAATTCCTTCTCCTAAGAAAGGAGTCATTCATTCATTCATGCATTTAACAAACTGCAATTGAGCGCCTACTTCATGTCAGGCACTGTGCTAGGTGCTGAAGACACAGAGATGAACAAGAGAGATATGTTTCCTAATCCCATGCTGAAAATTTTAGTCACAGCCCAGACTGTGCTCCAAATCCTCACTCATCTGCCCTTTTTACTTCCCAGCAAGATGCTTCTACACAACCAGAAGGGTCTGTGGAGCCTTGCAAAGATCCACTACCCCCACCCCCACCCCCAGTATCCTGGGGTATTTTTAAGTGTCTTTCAAAGAGATTTCCCCAGGTGGAAAGTGTTCTTATTTGTGTGATGGTTTTCTCTATATACTGTTTGTTTGTTCATCATGTAGTGCTAAAGAAAACAGATTGCTGGATTTAGACCATTTTTCTGTGCATTAAGAGAAGATGAGCAGAAAGGATAAAAGTGGGATGCTAGAGAAATTTATTCTGTTTCCAAGATTGTAACAAGGGAGTGTGGGATCTGAAACCATAAAGAGAAGAGCTACTATATTCAGCCTTCCTCTACTGATATATCCACTCCTTTATAAACCATCAAAATTTTCTTTCTCATCATTGATACAAGATCAGTCTTCGAATCACAAAAGATAGAAAAATGTTTTACAGATTTCTCTTTTGTGTATTTATAACTTACCATATACACGCTGCTGATAATGAGATAAAGTAGAAGAAAAGGCCAGTCAATGTTCAATGTGAAAAAGGAAATAATATTGTCATGAGAAATTTTAAAGCTATATGTACATTAATATAGAAACTTATCAAAAAAGATACATTCACTAAACAGAGATCAATCACTTCTCAAGGTTTGCTTGTCTTTAATTTCTTTTCAGTATTAGGTAGCTGACATTAAATTCCAAGCACATAACACAATATTAGTATATTACTGAATATTTCTGGCTAAATTTACATTTAATATGAAGAATGATATATCAGAATTAAGCCTTAGTGGTAGTTGTACCAATTTCATAGTTTATTTTTAAATATATCAATAGATGACATATTTCTAATCTAGTATTTCAAGCACATTCAAGAATTAGCAAAAACCCAGTAAAATCTCAGTTCTGATGCTTTCCAGCTACATTGTCTTGGGTGTGTTATTCCATGATCCTTGAATTTCTCTTCTGAAAATAGAGATAATGATAGTACATGACCCATAGGGTTAAACAGGCTAGTAATGCCAAAGTGTTGAAGTATTGAAGCTGTTCCTAAATCATTATTTTAAAAGTTGCTTTGCATACAGTAAAGAAGTGGATTTTGATTTGGAAATTGCAGACAAATCCCACTTGTGAGCTTCAGGAGGAGCTATTTAGCACTGTTGAAGTCACTGGAAGTTTTTTCTGCAAAGCTACTGAGATCAGATCTAAAAACTCCAAATCTTTACACCAAAGCTGAGCCCCCTATGGTTCAGGAATCTTTGCCTGGAAATATACACGGCTGAATGGAATTTTCAATTTGTTTCTTTTTGAAATTCATACAGTTTCCCCTCCATTGCACCCAAATATTTCTTATTTCCTTCCCCAAGTTGACAAAACATATTGATTTGAGTCATGAGAGAATTCTTTCCAGAGAGGTCAGAGGAGTTGCTTTTTTTTCTTCCTTATTCTTCTTCCTGATACTATCTGCTTTAAAATTTTGTTTAGGCTGTTTGCTTTTCTGTGCGCTAAATTTTAAAAAAATGTTTATCTATAACCAGCAAGAGGTCCTAAAAAGATGGCACAAGTCTAGACCTCCTGACTCCTGATGGAACTGAAACCTGAAGTGGTTTTATCCTTTGAGTTAATCTTTCAGACAAGTACAGTCCAATTTTATATATCTTACCCAAGAATCTTTGACGTTTTGACTTAAGTTTCGTTAAACTGACGAAACTTAAGAATGAAAGCTGCCTGCAATAAAGTATAATTATTTCAGTTGATATTAATCTGGAGAGTTTTCTTAAGTGAGATAAATTTTGAGAATGTTTTTATTTTGCAGTGGTTACTCATTACAATGAAAAACGTAAATTCCAACTTTGGGGCAAAAATCAGTATTAAATATGTTCATTATTTTTCTGTCGATTAAAGCCTCTTAAAATTGCCTTCAAAGCAGATGAAAAAAAAATGAGCTATACAAATATTACAAGAATGTTACCATTGGAGATAGCAGTATAGCTACATCATAATTTGTGAATTCCCAAAATAAATTCTAAAAATTGAAGGGAACTGAAGTCTGGAAATCAGTCATCATTAGGGTAATTTTAGCATGTGAGAGCTTCCTATGGTACATAAAAATGTAAGAAAACATGCCTTAAAATTTCTATAAAAGTTCTCACATTCCAATATCCATCATACCATGTTAGCCATCAGAGAAAATGGTGATATTAGAGATGGAGGCTTGGTTTCACTTACATTGCCAGACTTTGAAGTCTATGCAAAATTTTCCCTGGGCTGTCTTTTTGTACTAAAAATAATTTCAATAGTTTGTAATATTGAATTAGCATAGCAGCTAAACTACAACCAATTAATATAATAAAAGCAAATTGTGAAGTGTAGATGGACATAAGCATGGCTTCAAAATGTTGCAAATAATTGTGGGGACTAGATAGATGGAGATACAATGCTGCTAGGCTTATTTAACCATGACTTGCTGTTAGAACATCCTACATGGTATTACCCAGACTGCAATGGGTATTTGCCAAGTGGAGATTAAGCTGTTTAATAGTGTTTGATAGTGGTTCACAAATGTTAATAAAAGGCTTAATAGGAAAGCTTGCACTTGTAAACTGAGAAATGTTCATGTGTAATTTCAAAATACAATGCATATTAATATTAACTCATGTTAATTAGCATTAGTGTAATACATTAATTTAAGAATGCAAAGAAAACTTTGAATTGTATTGAATCCCAGTTCCTATTAAATGAAAAGTATGTTAAATAGACCTGCTGGTGTTGCTTTAAAAGGAAAAACTTCTCTCCCTGCACCAGTTACATACTTTGTTCTACCCTAGATTTCATAGGCTAACCAGATTAACAGGCTGCCAAGAATTGTGAGAATTATTCAAAGAACTGGAACAGAGAAAGCAGAATGCTGTGAGAAAATTTCATGAAGAACAGTAAATAACATTAGAGACTTTGCATCCTAGAGCTCACAAAATGAAAAATAAAATAAAATAAAAAGCTCCATTGCTTTTTCCCTTAGCTTAGTAAGAGGGATACTTTATCAAATGCTTCTGAAAGAAGACAGATATCCACTGGTTTAATTCTACTAAGTTGGGAATAAAACACATTGCTTTATTAGACTTGTTTGAATAATGCATCAAAGCTATGAACGCTCAACCCAGAAATCAAAGAATTGAAAAAAAATCATAACTTCCTAATCTTCCCCCAAAATGTGTAATTGACTATAATTAACATAGAGTTGAAAGACAACTAGTAGAAATATGACTAAATCACAAATGAAAGTCATAAACTATTATATATATATATATATATCAATAAATATATATATTATATAATTATATGATAATTGTTAGGAAGTGACTTCTGGGAATTTTGAGAGTTTATCAGTGATTATTGTACTCAGTCTGGGTGACTTTTCTGACTAGGACTTACTATATGAAACCCATACTTTAATCATCATTTTATTCAGCAGGTGGCAAATGTGGGTTGAAACAAAAATCAATTCAATCCTATTTCCTTCCTGAAGAAATGAGAAGGAGCTTTGAAAAGAAGCAGATGACACATTGCACCATGTGCTGTTTCTGAATACTTGGTAAAGGCAATCAGACTATGGATCCCAAAGGCAAACCTGATTGCTTTCCAGAGGCACGGCTGTTTAGGTGTTTCCATGGTTCCTGGCAGCCCAGTCTTTTCCCAGTCCCACCCTGGTGAGGCTGGAGTCATGTATGGAAATTCTCACCTCCCTTTTTTAAGTTCATCCCTGCTGCAACAGGTACTTTTGTTTTATTCAGCATATTTAAATATAATTAGATAAAAAGAGAAATAAGAAGTTCTCAGTCTTTACGTATTTTTCCCTAACCTTGGGACAGTGACCAGAGTGTGGTTATAAATATTTCATTAGCAGCACAGACAATACGATTATGTGGTTAAGAATACAGGCACTGAATTCAGAAATGTCTTGGAATGTCCTTTGTCATAAACGATGAGATTTGCAGCAAGTAAATTAAACTTTCCATTTGTACTCAGCTTTTCATTTCTAAAATGGGGATAATAAAGATACATAATTCAAAGAGTTGTGTGAGAGTTAAGTGATAATATAAGCGAAACAGAATGTTTGACATACAATAAACTCAAAAAAAAAAAGTAGGAGCCATACTGTTATTGTTATTATTATTATTTTCTTCTTAATCATTATTTTGACAATAGTCAAAGTCCGCAGAATGGGTATCAGTATGACCTCAGAAAACTAAGGTTAGAAATTTTGAAGAGAAAATCAATGGCCCAGAAATTGACTGATACAGATACAATAACAAAGGGTCAGAAACAGAAAAAGAAAAAAAAAAACTTAAAATATTTTATAAATTTTGTGGCCAAGAATATTCCAGTTTAGAAGTGAGATATGCAGATTTAGGCTTCCACTCTCAAATAAAAACATGCCCACTGACCCATGGGAATTTGGAGAAAGTGGAAAATATAAACAAACAAACAAAAGGGTGACTGCAAAAGCTCATGATATGTCCTGGATACTATTCTCTTGCTTGAGGAACTATCCTCATAAAAGAGAAACACAATAAGAGGGGACAGGAGACTTAGAGTTAGAGGGTTTGAAAACCCAAGTTCCCTGAGTATTGGAGATTGTCATGTCCCTCACAAAAGGCATGCTCAGGTCCCCACCCCTTATCCTGTGAGTATGGACCTGTTTTAAATAGGATCGCTTGAAGATCTTACTTCAATTAATGTGTGGCCTAACTGAATCAGGCTGGGTTTTAATCCATATTTCAGATTACAATAATATGCGTAATTGATAAATATATTTACATTATAAATATATGTAAATATTATGGTATTTATTACAGGAACTGGCTCATACAGCCATGGGTGCGGCAAGTCAGAATTCCATTGGGCAGGGAACTCCAATGAAGGTTCTGCTGAATTCACCACTAGAAGCTGGCTGGCTGAAGTAGACACAGAAATCCTAACTGCTGCAATCACCTATTCAGCCATTGAAGGCCTTCAACTGATTGGATGGGACTTCTCTCATTGCTGAAGACAATCACCTTTGTTGACTGTAGGTTTAATTGGTCATAAATGCAATCAACTGACGAAGGATTTAAACCCTTGAAATTCCCTCACAATAACAAACAGCCCAGTGCTTGCTTAACCAAAAACTAGACATCATAACCTAGCCACTCTGACATGTAAACTTCACCACCACAATAAACCTGGAAGTTTAGGAAGCAAAAATAAATGAAATTGAATAATTATATAAAATGCTTCATCTCCCTCTATCTACCAAAAACAATCTTATAATTGTGAAAGGAAATGTCAAGGTGAGAAATATTGATAATTAAGGTAGTTTTGATCTTCCTCTCTGCACATAGCTCTTCTGAAGACAAGGAATAGAGGATATGAAAAATGTGTACTATATGGGAGGAAAGGATATACAACATAAGGTTTTCTCCAGTGGAATTATACACATACAAAGAAGTTATGGAAACAACACTGTTGTGTAAGCTTAACATATATTTTGCTTTCTCATTCTCCTCTTCCCTATTCCTACTTCTTCCTACTCCACCTCTCCTGCCAACATCTTTATCAGCTTTTGTTTTCTTCATGGGTAACAAAAACCAGGAAAGAATAGTGGAAATGATTATGTAAATACAAAAATGTCCAGTTTTGACCAGAGGTGACATTCTCTCCACATTCCGACTGGATGCAATTCAAAAGGCATGAGAAGAAGGGAAAGAAATGAGCCTAATTGAAATATAAAATGATGTGAAGAAATAAATTGTTCTGTTTCTTTTCAACAAGAGCTGCATTTACATTTTTTAATTTTTTTAAATCAAAAGAGCTAACATTTTAGCAAACAAGCTGTTTCTGTTTTTGCCCAACCATAATGAAAAGCAATGCAGAGCAGAAGGTAATTTCTGTATGAAACATGTCAGGTTGGAAAATGTTTACAAGACAATGGTATATTTTTTAGCTACCATTTTATAGATTAATCTACCTAGAGGTAAGAATTCTGAAACCTCAGCTCACCCACTAATAGAGACTCAGAATCATCTACATCACAAAATGATTCCCTTATTTATGAGTGGGTCATCCTTTAAAGCTTCATTAACTCTGACAGGTCACAAAGACCTAGTGTCTTTCCTGTTAACGTTTTGCAGGGCACTGTAATGTAGAGATTCAAATGGCTTATACTGGAGTTAAGGATATCTATGGTTGCACATCAGCACAATCACTTATTGTCTGTGTAGTCTTGGGCATAACGACCCCTTAGATTTTCATCTGCAGAAAAAGGAATATTGTTATATATACATATATTAAATTAAATTTGCCCCTCCAAATCCCCTCTCCATCTTACTACATCCTGCTTTGTGCCTAGGAGGCTGACCTCTACACCAATACAAGGATCCCTTTTTATTGAGGTTTGGCCAATGTGGACACTAGCAGGAGCTCAGAGGACTGAAGCTGGAGAAGACTCAGCCAGGGGTATTTATCCTCCTTGCCTCTTCCCTGTTGACTCTCTAATGGTTATCACAAGCCACAGTTCCCATTAGTTGTTCCTCTCCATTCAGCTACTCTCTCCAGATCCCTGTAACCATGCTCTTCGCTTTCACCTTCAAGTTTTGGGAGAGGAATGGCTTGTTTACCACCTCTTCTATTCCCCAGGGTATTGTTGTGTGTGGAACCTATTGGTTTCCCTAAACACTGCCCTCACTTGTAAATACAGTCTTTTTATTAAAGCCTCTTCCAATTGCCCAGATTGAAAATGCCATCTCTTTCCTGCCAGGACCATAACTGATGTGTAGGATGGAGTAAGGATTTGGGGTTTAATTCTAAAGACATAATATATGTAAAATGCCTCACACTGTGCACAATAAGTACTTTGTAAATGTTAATCCTCATTATAATTATCCCATTTAGAGAAAAATGACTGGTCCAACTTTTAATTTGAATATTGCATTAAGGGTATTCGAGCTGTACTGAATCACCCTCTTTCGCTCTCTTGGCCAGTGGTCAAGCTTGGTCAAGCTAAGCAGTGTTATTTGTGGCCATGAGTTAGCACAATTTGAATATATTCAAATAGATTGCTTGACTCTCTACTTCATCTTCCCATGTGAAAATGTAAAATGATATATGGTGAATGTGATTAAGATTAACCAAGGCACTCTGCATAAGTTAAGGAAAGATATAATTGCACATTAAAACTGAGATGACAAAGGCAACACAAAGGTGCAAAATTCATATTTATAAATATCCCCCTGATAAACTGTATGAACAAAGAAGTCTTATCAATTAACTGAAAAATCTCAAAAGCATTCCAAAAATACCCAAATAGAGTGCTTGTATTTATGGAGTATTGTTTGCAGTAACGCTTTAGACCTTATTTCTTCTCCTAAAGAAAGGAAATATCGAAATTTGTAAGACAAACATCAGATCTGAGTATATAATGTCATTTTGATAAGTTCATGTTTCTCCCAAGTTACTTACATGTAATTTCTGGTTCTTCCTTTGTAAGATAAATAGGAATATATTTAATCAAAGTTTAGATTTAGTGTAAACATTGATTATATGTGTGCATGATTCTCTAAGATGTAGCAATTCCTTCTCAAAGAATTACTGAATTTTGTATTTCAATAAGCAAAATGCAGCAGAGATTTGATCAGGATTCTTGTGATTTTGATCAGCAAAATCAACCATTATCGAGAGTTTTAGTTATTAAATTTCAGTTATTTTGACTGATAATTGCAACAAAATTATTAGCTGGGGATGTTTGGCAATTTTCTTTTGAAATTTTTATATGTTGGGCACAAACTTTAATAATCATTCAACAAATTGAACTATTTAGTCTGCAATTAATATGTTATAAAGTATAGTTGAAAATTAGAATTGATTTGTATGGTATGTAATTTTTACAAAGTTCCAAAATTCAAGCCCTGTTCTTTTTACAGCTTACCTTAAGGGAAGAGTATTTCATTTTGTAAAGTAAAAGTTTCCTTTTAGCAATGAACTCACTTCCAATGAGCAGATGCATTGGAAATGGATGTCAAATGCTAAGTGTCAAAAGAACTCTACTAGGGGTTGAGGTAGATCTGGTTTAAGCAGTATTGCAGGAAGGGAAATGTTTAAGCTATAGTGTCTATCCAGAGGCTCAAGAGTACATAGGTCCAAACTTTTCAATAAATCACTTGGTTCTCATTCCACTATAATGAATATGGATTGAAGTTATGGAGAATAAAAATTATTTCCTTCTCATTTCTACCAGAACCTGTTTCAATAAACCCTGGAATTTCCCTATTTATAAAACTTTCTTCTTTGGGCTGATAACTAGCTGATCTTCACTCTCAGTCTTCTAATTTACTCATTATTTAGGCATTTATTTATGAAGTGCCTACTACCAGAAATAATTCTAAACAAAAGAATATGATCATTTATAAAACAGACAGAATTCTTGCCATGAAGGGTGTTAATAGCTATAATTATATTTTAATATTCACAGGCTAATCAAAAGCAAACATTACAGTTACAACAGGATTCTGGATGGGTCAAAAAAGATGAAAAAAATGAAGCAGTAAAGGATACTATAAAAGCAAAAGAACAGAGAATGCCATGATATTAATATCAGATTTGACCTATTGTAAAATTCGTCTTACCTTGGAGCTTAAATCAATTGCAGCGCTGCAGAGAGAGAGTCTTCATTTATACACAAAGAATTTGACAAGGGTATTTTTTCTGAGCAAGGGCAGTAGTAATACATGCACTGCTTGCAGCAAGGAAGCTTATATCATGTCTCTTCTAGAATGTACTAAATGTAAACCTTTTTCTTCACTAAACACTTTCTAGCATCCTCACATTCTTTCACTTTTAAAAATCTCCTTCAATTCCTTTCAAGAGACACAGAGCACTTGCAGTTAACTTTTTAGCAAATGACAATCCTTAATGGCCCACTTTCTAAATGGAAAGTTTAAAAAAAAATTGCACAACAAATCTTTAAAGTACAAAAGCAATGACACTTCTAAAGTAAGCTCCCATCCTGCTCCAGGGTAGTCTTAATACTCACAGATCTCATCCTGGTATAGAGTTAACAACTGTGCTTTAATCTGCTTAAGGTCTAGTACTCATATCTCCCACTATTCCTTTTGATAAAGCTAAATAAGCTTGCAGAGGCAGTGCAGTCCCTGAGATTGTAAATTAAGTAGTGACTAATCAAAAGAAGAAGAAGATAAGGGAGAGATGTGACACTGGCCATGAATGTAAATAGCAATTCTGGCCCTTCTAAGTCAGAGATTCAGAAGCAGACCTGAGATATAAGAAAACCTTGAACTCTCCATTGTAAGCACAGACTCCTGGCAGTGGAGAATTGAGACGAATAAAAGAGGCAGCTGCCCTCTGGCCTAGGGTGAGCCCATCCACAGAGCCCGCTGCCCTCTCTTAGACCTGTTCTCCCTTCTAACACTACTGCCCACCATAGTCGTGTCTTTGATGACTGCCTCCTTTACTCATGTAGCATTTCCCATCAGATTCACACCTGCTGAGTAAATATGTCTTATAATATTGTAAAATTTTGACTTTGGCATAAACAAAGAACACAGTATTTGCATTATTATCATTGTGATAAACATATGTGAACACAAAAAATGAGAAAGCAACACAGGGCGGCAGACTTGGCCCAGTGGATAGGGCGTCTGCCTACCACATGGGAGGTCCGTGGTTCAAAACCCCGGGCCTCCTCGACCCGTGGGGAGCTGGCCCATGCGCAGTGCTGATGCACGCAAGGAGTGCCCTGCCACGCAGGGGTGCCCCTGCATAGGGGAGCCCCACGAGCAAGGAGTGCGCCCCATTAGGAGAGCTGCCCAGTACGAAATAAAGTGCAGCCTGCCCAGGAATGGCACTGCCCACACGAAGAACTGACACACAAGATAACGCAACAAAAAGAAACACAGATTCCCATGCCACTGATAACAACAGAAGCGGGCAAAAAGAAGAATATGCAGCAGAGAACAGACAACTGGGGTGGGGAGGAAGGGGAAAGAAATAAGTAAAATAAATCTTTAAAAAAAGAAAGCAACACAAAAAATATAAGGGCGATTGCTCAGTCTGTGAAAATAGCACAGCTCCCTGCTCAAGAAGGAACAAGGAATGAACAGGGTTTTGAAAGGAGAAGTGTTGCCCTTCACAGGTAGTAGCAGTTCATCTTTTATACGGAAAAAAATCAAAAACTGGTATTTTAAGCTTGGAACTCTTCTTTTAAAAAAATGCATATCTAAAATACATTGCTACATTTCCAGAGGCCTAAAGACAATGCTAATACAGCCAAGTGGGGAAATCTCTCCCAGCTAACACTGTTTAGATTTCTAAGTTCTCTTGGAAAACTATCCAAATAATGATGTTGCTCTGCTGACACAGCTAAGACCTACAGCCACTCTCTTGAGAAAAAGTAGAAATCCCTGATGGCTTGCATTGTTTTCCTACACAAATTCTACTATATTGAAAGTTTTACTCAGGAGTCACATATGAACAAGAATGAGTTGTTGGATTTGGAGGAAGGGAAAACATATTGGCAATAGAAGATATTTTTGCAGTGCATTTTTCATAAGTATAGAGTTAAAAGCATCCTGTTTCCTACAATATGTCTACTATATGGAAATGTGTCTCAAATAGTAGCCTAGAAGTCTGGCAGGAATGTGCCACTAGCATGACATTGCAATATGATCACAATCATCAGCATCATCAGCATTATCATCACCACCATCATCATCACCATCATCATTTTCTGTGCTAGGGCTTCCTGTGAGTTGTCTCATGGCTCTGAATGAGCAAGCGACCGAGGGAAGCTGTTCCATCCCTATATTCACTGCAACATTGATTACAATCATTGGCACTGCTATACGAAGAAAAGAGGAAAAAATTTGAACTTTGGTTTATTTGATTCATAGAATAAATAAAAGTCAATAAAACAAGCGAATTAACACAATTTGACCTGTAATAAAACAAGATAGCTTGTAAATATTAATATTCTCATCTGTCATTGCCACTAACAGCCTAAATAAAATACAGTATCAGAAGAGTGTTTTAAAGGTATGAAACGTTTGATCCCCTGAAGTAGATTTTAATGTCATTCATAATAGGAATAAAAGAATTAAGCAAAAATGTTAGAATAAAGAAAAACACTCCTTTGTTGGAAACACTTCTTTCAGAATCTCCTGCTCTTTTGAAGAAAGTTTGGTTTCTAAACAATATTACAGTATGATACTTTAAGAAAAAGTGGGGGCTGAAAGTAAGTCTTTGAGGCTTTTTCCTAATAACCTGATCCTCATAAAATGAGCTTGAAACAATTAAATTGCAACACTGTGATTCTGCCTATAGGGATAATCTTACCCCCAATAGCAGAAGCCTCTTTGAAGTGGAGCTTTGCATAATGAGCAAGAAACAAGGAAAGAATAAAATGAAGTAGAGAGAGAATATTCCAGACTACTTTCATCTATTCATCCAGAAAAGAGTTGTTGTTTTTTTCTTTCTTAAAAGAATTTTATGATTCCTCTGAACAAGTACAATAGAAAACTAAAACTCAAATCTAACTTTAGTCTCAGGAAATGGCCCATACAGGTTGAGCTTAGGACATGAATATTATGAACCGAATAGGAAGATCTAGACAAAAATAAAGGGAAAAATGATCTATATTTCACATCTTTCATCTCTGAAATTCTCAGTGGAAAGACTGGAGATAAAAGAAAATGGGGACACATATCATCAATAGAAAAAAGAAAGAAAAAGGTGGGGTACACAGGCCAGAAGCTTCAGGGATCCCTAATTTATGGTTTTGACAAAACCAAATTGAGAGAGAGAGTAGCCTGAGGTGTACCAAAGGCAAGGACGAGGTCAGCATAAGAAGTAGTGGGTGAGAACTGACCGAGATCTCAAATGCTGAGTGATGGGTTAGGCATTGAGTGACAAGTTGCAATCCCAAAAGATACTTCAGAAAGAATCATCAATGGCATACAAAGCAGTGCACTACAGCAATCCCTTCCAGCCATATTTGATGTAGTTGGCTTTATGGGTTGAGTTGTGTCCCTAAAATGATATGCTGCTGACCTAATCCCCAGTACCTCAGAAGGCGACCTTATTTGGAAAAAGGGTCACTGCAAATGGAATTTGTTAAAATGAGGCATTGCTGGAGTAGGGCAGACCTCATAAGAAAGAGGAGAAAGATACAGGAAGGACAATGCCAAGTGAAGGTGGAGACAGAGGGAGAGAAGACAGCCAAGTAAAGATGGAGGTAAAAGTTGGAGTTATGCTGTCACAAACTGAAAAACACCAGGGATTGCCAGCCACTGCCAGATGCTAGCAGAAAGGCATGGAACAGATTCTACTGTAGATCCTTCAAAGGTTATATGGCCCTACTGACAGCTTGATTTCAGGCTTCCAGCCTCCAGAATTTCTGTTGTTTAAGCCACCTACTTCGTGGTGCTTTGTTACTGCAGCTCTAGGAAACTAAGAGGGATGGCAGGTCACACAAATCATGGAAATGTCACAATGTGGTGGTGCCTTGAATAGTCACTCAAATGCTTGAGAACCCCAGGAGGATGCAGCTCCCTTGCCTTGCAAAGGCCTCTGGTGGCAGCATTCTTCCTTCCCTTACAGACTACTCCAATCATAATATGAAAAAAATAAATTAAATGCAACTTTGTCTCTGTCTCTGGGTCTAAAAGGTTTATCATTTCAGACAAGAACGATTTTGATTCTCAGTAAGGGATAAGCCTACTTTTTCTGTAAGGATGAAACTCAGAAAATAATCCCTAAACATGTTTAAGTTTGTTTATAAGCATGTGGACCTATCTGAAGTATCAGAGCCAATTTCTACCCATGTGACAGCCTTCCTGGGGAAAAAAAAAGAAGAAGAAAAACTGAAAATCTAATTTTTATTTTCCATGAAATTTGAAAGAGCCTTAATTTATAAAACAGAACAGTCTGAAATAGGAAGGAATTTCTTCCAGATAGAAACTATGTTTTCAAGTGTTCATCCGTAATGAAATGAGCAGCAAATTGTGTTGCTATAGAAAACAGAAAGATGATCTAACCTACTCCAAGAAACAGTCATGGAACTTAGAAGAAAACAGCAAAGGGATCAATATGGTAAAAGAAAAGATAACAAGATAGAGGGTTGATTTAGAAATTCCCCTATGCTCAAAATAAGTATTCCAAAAGAAAAATTAGATGTAAAAAAGTCCTCTGCAGAAGAAGGATGAGAAACAGCAAATGAAAATAAAAATGAAGACAAGTTCACTGAGCTAAGGAGAACTAAGACTTGAGATCAAAAGGGGTATCTGAATACTAGGCAAAATTAATGAGAAATTAAAGACAAAAACAGGCCCTATAATTAAAAAAAAAAAAAAGATAAAATTATCCAGGCCAAAAAAGCAGACCACATAGAAAAGAAAAAGAAAACCATAATGATATCATTATTCTCCTTCATGAATCAGTATTTCAAAAGCAAACTGTTCAATATCTATAAAGTTAAGATGACTTATTGATTTGGACTCTAGAAATCTATGCCTTGCTAAAGCTATCACTCATGTTTGGAGGCAACAAAGACATTCTCACATATAAGGTCTTAGAAAATATCTCCCATGTGTACCTTTTTTTTTTAAATAAAGTATTAGAGTAAACTCCAAAATCAATCAAAATAAAGATCATTGGTGAGCAAGATATACTGTATTAGAATTATTGCCTAAATAATTATTGTCATATAACAATAGAAACATATAAATTCTCTAAATATATAACACTTGATATAAAAAAAGATTAAGAAAAAAGAAAAAGAGGAAGGAAGAGAGGGAAGGAGGAAGAAAGAGAAAAGAAAGGTAGAAAGGAAAGAAACTTATTCTCTTAAATAGAAGTTTTGTTCTGATGATTGATTAGTTTAAAAATAAGTCCTAGTACATTTTTATGATTTTTTTTGGTAATAATATAAAATAGGTATATCTAAATCATTGTAAAACTTGTAAGGGAAATGAAGCAATACATCAAAATACGGTAAGTGGACAAAAAAGAAAAACACTTTAATAGCAATTAGTAAGTAAAGTCTTCAGAAATAAGCACCTCAGGAAGGAATCTTTTTGGCTTAAACAAAACAGTTCATACTATCCCCCAGCCCCTCAAACACAGTTGTTAGTCCTAAAAGTCAATTTCGGGGTAAGCTGAAGGACTCTTGCTTAAATCATGGAAAGAAGTCCTCACTAATTTCGTCTGAATAAATAGTGTCATGCAATGTCCCCAAGCTGCAAAGTACTGTACAGTAATGGCCCTAGGAGATAAAACAAAAACAAACCAAAAAAGGCAAGGAAAGGAGGCCAGAGTCACTGGATTGCTAAATTCTAGACTTCCAGTTCTATGAACCAATAAACTTCTCAACCTCTGAGCCACTTGGAAGTGAGTTTTCTTTTAATTCTTCCTGAAGGCATCCTAACTATTACAAATTCGTTTTACCGTCCATTTAAAGTCTGAAGTTCAAAAATCACTTTTTAGATATTATTAAGTAATTCTTGATTATGTTGGATGCAGTCAACATAGCTTTCATTTGTCTGCCTCCCCAGTGGGTAAAACATTGCCCTAGGTGATGCTTTTAAGTTTTGCTTAGACTTCATGGTTTCAGATACACGACAATTCCCTGGTTATACAATCTTGGATGCCACTAAGACTTTATGAATTCCCAAGTCCCTTATGATTTTGCTTGCATGCTAAATATGATGCTACCACTTTGATTTTCACTGTATCAGGAACCATATTCTTCAGCATCAAGAGAACAATTTTATTAAAGGTTTTTTCAGATTACTTTCTCTAAATCAAAAGCATTGCCCATGTTTGGCCATTAAATGCAAAGAAACCTACTTTACTAGACTCTGCTTTTGTTTATACTATCTAGCAAGGAAGTGGCAACCTCCCAACCACCTAAACTTCTTAGTTAGAGAAGTATTCCTGAAAGAAATTGCCTCTTCTGTGGTCTTGTTCTTACTTAGAGAGAAGTGGGCCTTGCAATGAAGAAGTGTACATGGGTGAATGTGTGGCACCGAGAAAATTACACTGGAGCAGAATGAAAGAAAACCTAAATTTTAGTTCCAGGCATCCCTATCTGTTGTCTTTAAGTAAGCTACAGAAAGTCTCTTTACTTCAAATTATTCTAGTACACAAGTTTTGTTTGAAGGCTCAAATGCAACGAAATGTAAGAACTTTTTATTATTATGTTTATTCCCACTAAAGATAAATGACTTCTCTCCCTCACTTCGTTGTGCTTTGGAACACCTGATTTAGAGCTATTTTCTTCTGTGCCTCATTACTTTTCTGTTATTCACAACCTCAGGATAGTTTGTGTATGAAATAATTCACCAGAGGATTTTGAGGAATTTACTTTGTGTCATAGACTTTGGTCTATGTAAAAGCAGAAATTAGTATCAGGAAGTTCTCGAGGATTTTCCCACCGTAATGACTCAATGATTTACGGAGTAAAAGTCTTTGAACCTTGGCAATGGGCTCAGGATTATATCTCTGAGAACTGAGGAAGGCAGCAGCACTTTGGGTACCCAGGAATGTACCAGTCTTGTATGGTTTCCACACTGTTGTGGTCACCCCCAAGTAGGAATTGCAAAGCAGAGTATAAAAGAATTATGAATGTGGTCAAGTGTGTATGACTATTTCTTTAAATGGACAGCATGTAATTTCTTCAGGAAGAAGCACCAAATGTATTACGTGTGTATGTAGGATGACAACTTTTCATAAACACAACCTGCATTCTGCCA
Source organism: Dasypus novemcinctus (assembly GCF_030445035.2). NCBI lineage: Eukaryota > Metazoa > Chordata > Mammalia > Cingulata > Dasypodidae > Dasypus > Dasypus novemcinctus. Next base: position 144,109,101 of record NC_080676.1, read on the forward strand.
TTTTTGAGTTTTTAACAAGGGTCTTTACAATGCACAGGTGTGGAGAATTGACAGATTTTGAGCATTTTAGTAATGTTTCACAATGTTTGCTTTGTTCAGCAGAATATAAGCTTTCAAATTTAAAATATGTTTTCTAGCTCATCCCACTGTACAATCAGTACATTAGGCAAGCCTAGCAGGCAGAAAGAAAAAAGCTCCAGAGAGTCCTTCCTATCAAATGTAACAGGAAATAAGATTTAAACATTGGTTTGCCCACCAGTGTACAAAACAGAAATCACACACCTAAAACAGAAAGAAAAAAAAATCACTAAAACAATGGAGACAGACAACTGATAGTGAAATTTTAAAGAACTCAGTTAAAAAAATTCAAATTAAATAATACGGTACTAAAACACACTGTTAATATAACATAAACTGCTGTAACAAATAAACCCCTAAAGAGTTGATATTCTTGCTCCCATAATAGTGCAGGTAGGTGTTCCTGACTGGCAGGCAGCTCTGCTCCACGCAGGGATCCAGCGCTCCAAGTTACTTCCTTCTAGGACCCAGCCGTCCTCTCGGGCTTTTCATTGTCCACATAAGATAGGCTGGTCTGTCCTGTCCTGAGTTAAGTGGCTGAAGGGAGAAGGGAGCAGAGCGGAGACACGGACACGTGGTTAAAGAGCCCAGCTGGAAGTGGCAGGCACTGCTTCCACTTTCATTCCATTTAAAAGAACTCACATGACCACACTGACTTTAAGGAGGCTGAAAAATGCAGTCTTGCTGTATTTCCAGAAAGAAAGAGAGAAGGGATTTTGGTGCCCAACGTATTATGAGAATAAGAGAGTAGGAGCAATATTCATTCCACACCAAAAAAAATTTTTTTTGATGCTTCGATACTACCATTCTTACAAATGGAAAAATACTTTAACATATCAAAAAGAAGCTAGACTAATTATAATATTAAGTGACAAAAGTATAAAGAGAATTACAGTCAATCATTTCTGCCTTCTCATCAAAATAAGCCATTAAGTTAAGAACATAAATGACAACAAATTTCAGTACACCAACTTTGTGACCTCAAGGAACCTTCCCCAAAACATGGCATCAGGGTGAATTAAAACAATTCAGAAACTTAATGGAAAAGAGAGAAAACAAATTTTTGTAAGACCCAAAGCAAGTCCCTCAATTAAAAATGTGAGATTGAATAAGTGATAACCTCTCCATACTCTGATTTCTCTTCTGTTAGGAATTACTCACCATATGACTTAGGATTTCAGTGATAATCAGACTTAAAATAAGTAGAGAAAGTGCTTTGAAATGTTATAAGGCTATATATATCCATAAAGGCATTTTTAGAATATTACATTTTTTTCTTATGGCTCAGTTTTTTGATTCTTAGAACAAGTAGAATTATATGTTCCCTTAATTCAATATTTAAGTCATTTTTAAAGTTTAACAAAATCTGTTCAACTATAATTTGTCTCATAATGGATATCTCCATTTATACTCTCAGAGTTATGAATGAAAAACAAATATCTTCTTACTTATCTTACTTAAATGACTATTTTGTAGGTCCTTTGAAAAGAAAGAGTATATTAGGTTTTATTCCAGCCTTTAAAGTAGGAATTACCACATTTTTTATAGTGTACTTCTATCAGTAAAAAAAAAACTAAGTTTGTATTATATGTTATATCATGTATAAGACGCATGCATGCATAAGCCATATATAATTTATAGGGTATATACTTTTGTGGTTGAATTAATATATTGTATATTTGAAAAATTTGAAAAACACTAGAAATTTTAAAGGACAAGATAAAAGGATTTTAAAATAATTTTTTTTTAAGTACAGACAAAATTTTGGTCTTACTAAAAACGAAGCTATTTTAGTAAATGTATAAGAAAAGTATATCAATTCAATTAAGTTAAAATTAGATACTTTCACTCACATAGGCAGAGAGAAACGGCATTTTACTGTATGACACTGAAAGCAAGGGAATAAGTGAAAGCATCTCAGTCCACCTCCAACTTGTTAGAAGAAACCCTGCATTCCTCAGAGCATCCATAGGACCAGGGGTCTCAGAGCAAGAGCATGTGTTAAATATTCCTAAGCTTAATACCTTTCTTACCTATTTAAAGTAAAAATAAATATTCATTCAAGTGTCAGTATTTTTTTCTGTATCACAGCTGATTATTTGTACCACCCTGGCTGAGTTCTTCCTAACTTTGAGATACTGGCCTGCATCTGAATTACCTGGAGCTCTTTTTAAAAATGCAGTTTCAGATTGAGTAGATCTGGGGTGGAGCCTGAGATTCCTCATTCCTAAGACCTTCCCAGAGGCTGCCCTGGCTGAGGGTCCTCAAATCCTCATGTTAAGTAGCAAGAACTTAGAATATGATTGCTATAGAGGGCGAATTGCAGGGGATTAAGTACATTGAGCAGGCCTATGATTCCATAGTCGGAGATCTCTTTCCTTATATCTGAGAAAAGGGAAAGAGGGAGAGAAGGAAAGAGTGAGAAGAGAGGAAGGGAGGAAGGAAGAGAGAGCTCAGAACAAGAAAAGAAGTAATATCAGGCCAATAATTTTACCTTACTAGATACATTCTGGGAATATAGTTCCATTCTACCTCTCCATAAATCATTGAACCTGTTTTATTCAATGTTCTGGGAATTATCAGCCACTGAGTAGAGGCAAGAGTCTATGTTCTGACCAGAGTTTCTTATGTTTGTAGGTAAGCTCAACAGCCATGGAAAATGCAAAGATAGGACTGTAGGAGACATTCTGCCCTCCTTAGCCACATAGTACTTGCTTTCTCATTTTTGCTAAAGCAGTGGTGATAATCCTGATGCTGTCAATGGGGTTGAAAGGATTATATAGATAATAACAATAATAACTAGTGTGAACTGTCCTTACATACTGGTATATATAGAGAGAATTAGTCATTATGTCCTCCATCTAGCTAAATATTTCTTAACTGTCCCAGAAGCACTCTTAAATATTTTAGCGCAGTATGAACTGGGATTAGACACTGTGCTGGAAAAAGGAAAACTGATTAATTTCTAGATATTGCATGGTATATAGAAGCAAAACAGAAATGCAAAGGAAGACTTTCTATATGCATCCAGTAGTATATGACTACTCACTCTGAATTTAGTATGCTTTCTAAAAAAATTGGCCGACCTTGTCAGAGAGACTTCCAGTGTTTACTCAAGAATGCTAGGAAAAAGAAAACCTGACAACAGAGCAATTTTATTTTAAAGGAGTGTATGAGCTTGGTAAAGGAAAAAAATGGATTAAGAGTACATGCATATTGGAGTCCCTGAACCATAATGAAAACTTCTGATCTTTTCTTTACCCCAAAGAAATCACAGTTGAAGATGGTATTGTGTATAAATGCTAAATTGTAAGCATTCAATCAACTGTTCTATAACTCTGCAATGCTGAATTTCTAAATGACAAAGCTTTTCATGTGCTATTTTATAAAATCCTAACCAGGTTATTTTAGCTTTTATTTTGGAAGAGAAAAGTAGCCCTAAACCCTTTCTAAAATAGCTAAATATGCATGCCATTTTCAAAAGAACTTTCAGTAGCATATTCATCCCTGAGGTCTATTTAAATGCTGTTGAGCTTATACATACATGTCCTTTCTTCTTGAAAAAAAAATTTATAAATAAAACTACACCCAAAGTATTTCCTTTTTATGTTACCTTAAAAAAAAATCCTTAGTTTTATTCCCTGAATAACCAAGAGCAGCCCTGAAGTTCCCCTACTGTTAAATTATAATGAAAGTTGCTAAAAAAACTTCGTACTGAAGTAAATCATGTAAAATTTCAAGAATAAAGTAAAAAGAATTGTGAGAGTAACACTAAGCAATCACTCTCCCTATTATAATATTGATTAAAAAGTTACAGAATTTCTTCTTTCCAGTGTATCAAAAGAGCAAAAAGTAATCTGTTGCTGCTTTTTTAGTATATTAATATTATTAAGAAGGAACATCAGTTGTGTATCTAATATGAATCAGACACTGTGCAAATATCTTACATTCATCTCTCATTTAATACTTTGAAAAACCTTTGGATGGAGGTAGAATTATTCCCATCTGATGAAGAAAAAAGAAGAGGTTCAGAAAGGTTACGTTATATGGTCAGTGTCAGAGAGTTAGTAAGTTGCAAGCAAAGGACCTATACGTCAGAAATACCTCACTGCAAAGTCAATGCTCTTGCGCTGGTAAAACAATAATGGCTGTATTTGGACACATCAGGACTAGTCCTTATGGCAATCACATCACTGAAGTTCTGTCCAACTTGGCAATAGAAGAGCAAGGTGTGGGGACACCTTGACTGCACATCTCCTACCCATCCTTGCTACCATTCGCCAATGCCCATACACACAAACCAAAAAGACCTAACATCAAAATTGTTTGAAATTATGATAAAACATAATACATTAATACATGAAACCATCTATTTACATTATAAAATGACCTGTCACACTTGTATTTGTTTTGTGACAGTGTAAACGTTAAAATCTTTTCATCATAATAGGAAACAAAACAAAAATAAACTTGGAATATTATCTCAAGAACAGATATTTCACTCTTTGGCCTATCAATGTCAATGTGTCCAGTTATGATATGTGAGGGATATTATAAAACTGGAGGCAAGATAAAGGGGCTAAATGTGTCCCCCAAAGTTGTGGTGCAGAAGCACAAATACCATTAACCAAATAAATAATTCATCCAAAGGATATCCAAGCCAAATCATTTTGCAGCTTATCTTAAGGATAAATTGACAATCAGTAATGGCTTTTGTAAAATCTCTGTTTCTCAAACTAATAACCATATATATGCATATGCCAGTTCTTTTTGGTGATCTTTTACCTCTCCAGAGGAGTTCAAGTTTCTATAGTTCTCTATAACCACTTCATTTATGTACAGTACAAGAGTTCAAATCCATATCAAGGGTAAAATATAGTTGTCAAGGACTCACAACCAGTCTGTTGTAGAAGGCTGTAAAGCCTTTAGTGTGACGATCAAACAAGTCAAAATTTGTTTCACCCGCAAGTTTCTTTTTCTTTTCCCCGATATAGTTATATGTCCACCACCCATTCCTGTTCATTCATTCTACTGATAACAAATTATGTTTACATCCTAACCGAGTCAACACTCAATGTGAATGTTTCCTCCAAATCCCTTGATCTCTGTATCTTTAAGCATTAAGACTTTTCCTCTTCTTCCACTTAAGCCACCTACAGCTACAGACATGCTCTCAATCAACCCATAACTGCTCTTCCTCCAAAATCACTAATACAAGACATCTGCTTTTTAACTACAATGATGTATCATTCTAAACTCATTATTAAACTATATTTATGAGATCATTTTAAGATAAGAGAGCTGTGTGTATGTTTAAAAGTTCAGTAAGAAGGATCCATTTGTTTCAGGCAGACTGACTGCACAAAGATAAAAAAGATAATGATTAATCATCTAAGAATCTAGTCCATCAACACTGCTAGCATCTCTCAGCCCATCAATCTTTCCCTTTTGTCCCTTCTATCTTCATCTTAGATTCCATAAGCCATAATTTTAATAACATAATCTCCATGACCATAAAAATTTTTCCCGTGTCTTTCCTTGTACCAATTTAGCAAAATGCAGTTCTGAGTGATCTCATATGTTTTTTTTTCTTTGTGCCTATAATTAAATAAATACAGAAAGGCATCAAAGACCAAACCTTCCATTTGGGCTTTGGATTCCATCTTTTCTCATCCTCTTGTTAATTTATACTATCAACTCTTTGTTTCCTTTCTTGTATATTCAACCTCACCCACTGGCTTTTAATTTTGTTCACATCTCTTTCATCTATAAAAGAAAAATTTTGCTCAAACTCATCTTCCAACTACCGCTTCTGTCTGCATTCTGCCCTTCATAGCCAAACTTCTTGAAAACTTTGCCTTCACTGACTCATTTCATTTACTCACCTTTCACTCTCCACCCACCTCAGTATGACTTCTATTCACATAACTGAACCAAACAGTATTCTCCAAAGTTACCAAAATATCCATTTTGGTAATCCCATATATATTTTTAGTAACATTTAACCCTATTTATCTCCTTCTTGACTATCTTTTTCTTTTCCTAGGCTTCTTTCCTACCCCAAGGGCAGTCTTCCTTCTTTGATTTTCAATACTCATCCTCCTCTATCCTAGCCATTGAAGTTGGATATCCTTCAGATTGTTTACTAGGATATCTTTTCTTCTCTCTCAATACTCTCTTCAAAGGCATTCTCATCCACACACACACAATTAAAATCACCTTCCATAGGCTTCTGCCAAGTAAATCTATACAGTATTTCATCAAATACAAGATGCTTACTTATCTACATTTTAACATGTTTGAAATGAGAATAAGTTTGACAATCAATGGCATGGTAGTTGGCAGTATTTTTTGCTTTTTTAGTGATATGTAAAATGATGGTGTGTTTAGAAATTGGTGGTATGTTAGATTCAGTGAAATGCAGTCTTTTCAGCCATGATTCTTCATCTGAAAATCAGGCCTATATATCTACTCCCTATGCTTGAATGCTTGAAACAGCACCAGCACAGCAATGACAATTCCAAGGGTTGAAGTTTGTATCATATTCCATGTAAATGGTACCTCCTAGAATTATACAACATAGTCTCTTGGCAAATGTTCTTCAAATTCAAACATTCAATTAATTAAATTTGGCAATATTCATTTTTGAAGATGTTTTGGGTCACAGAGGGGTTCAACTATGTCAGGGGGGAACGCTGGTGTGGGATGTTATTGAAGCGGGGGACACATGGTTGGGAGGGGGTTTTCCAGGGCATGTATATAGGATGTATAAAAATGTTTGGACATTCATTGGGTATTTTCATAATAGTTACAGTTACAAACAACAACTGAGGGAGTGATGAGTTCCTAGTCAGGGGAGTTCTGTCATTCTCCAATGGAACAGCAATAATCCCCCAAGTACAAGGGCAAAGACCAGTGAAGAAGGATGCTCCAATGATGAGATCTTGATACTGACGAACATGCTTATGAGCCTGTATACCTGAAATTTCAACAAGACCTAGAGATGCAGGGTGCCTAAGAGTTACCTCCTGAAAGACTCCATGTTTCTTAAATATGGCCACTCTCTTAGCCAAACTCTGCATGTAAATGCTGAATCCCAGGGATGAGCCTCCCTGGCACCAAGGGATCACTATCAATCACTAACTGGTGATGCAACTAGAAAAAGACCTTGAATAAAAGGGGGAAATGGTAAAGACAAATGAATTTATATGGCTAAGAGTCTTCAAAAAGAGTCAGGAGGTCATCAGAGGGGTTGTGCTTATGCATGCCTCAGCAGGATCCCAGGGACAGCCTAAGTAGATACAACCCCAGGTGCTGGTGCTTCTGAGGGCTATGGAGACACACAGGTTCTATGGTCATGGCAGTTGGCTCTGGAGTTCAGTGCCTTGTCAGTGGGCCTCACTTTGGAATTTCTGTTCCTAAGTGTTATGAAGTTGGACTCAGACATGAACATTTTACACATGCCTCTTCTGTCACTTTTTTACTAAACCTGTGGTTGGTGCTGGGGTTGGTGTATACCCAGGAGACTTGAATCTCTGGACTGGCCATGTGCCAGCTGGACCCTGAGCCTCAGCAGCATTGCAGCTCCTACTCTCCTGTTTGTTGGACTTGCACAGGTCAGCTAACAGGGCAGTGAAGATGGTCACCCACCACACCTGGGAACCGAGAGTGCCTACAACTCCAAGCAGGAGAATTGCATCCATCAATCACGTAGGATTTAAGCCCCCTCTCGATATAGAGGTGGAGTGGATATCATCAACCCAGGGCCCACAGGATGGAGGAATAAAATATGGATTAGAATGGACTTACTGCTATTCTACTATAGAACTATTGTGACTAGTAATGGAAGAAAGTGTAGCATTGATGTGGAGAAAGTGGCCATGGTAGTTGCTGAGGGCAGGAAGAGGGAAGAAGAGATGTGATGTGGGCGCATTTTCGGGACTTGGAGTTATCTTAAATGATATTGCAGGGACAGATGTTGGACATTATATATTCTGCCATAATCTACTGAATATACTGGGGGAGAGTGTAAACTACAATGTGAACTATAATCCATGCAATGCAGTAGTGCGCCAAGATGTATTCACTAAATGCAATGGCTGTGCTGCAAAGATGAAAGAGGTTATTGATATGGGAGGAGTGGGGTGGGGGGGATGTGGAGTATGTGGGAACCTCTTATATTTTTTAATGTGACATTTTTTGTTATCTATGTATCTTCAAAAATACAATTAAAAATACAATTTTTTAAAAATTCAAGCATTCAGAACTGATCTCGTCATCTCTACCTTCTCTATCTCACACCCTCCTTGAAATCTAGCTCTTGTCCTGTGAGCCCTGTTTCATTTTCATCCAGTTTTGTGCAAGCCAGAAACCAAAATATCAAATATATATTTCCCTCCCCCACATATCAGGTTCTATTGGTTTAACAGATTTGTCCACTCCTCTATATTTCCTCCTGTTCTCACGTGACCATCACCTCCCCTAGCCCTCCATAACAGTCTTCTAACTGCTCTGACAATATCCATTCTTGCCCCTTTTCTGATCCGTTCTCTATCTGATAGCATAATCTTTTCAATTTCTCAATCTTTTCAAAGCAGATCTGACAATGCCACACCCATATTTAACATCAATATAGTGTGTACCCATTGTTGTATTTCCTGTTGCTGGTCTCTAACCATTGCTCAAGCTTCATTTGTATGCTACTCATTCTCCAGATTCCAGGACAGTAGATTGCTTTTGGATTCCTCAGCATACCAAGCTCCTTCTTGCCACACATTCAGTTCTCTTGGTTTGGAATGATCTAACACCATCCTTATACCTTAATTAGTTAAGCCTTTGTCAGCTTTTAAATTGCTAGTCAAATATTGCTATTTCTGGGAGTGCTTCTCTGACCTAACCCAGATCAGCTACCTTCATCACATGCTTTCCTTTTCTGACTTGAAATTTTAGATTTATATTTTATTAAATATATTTGTTATATATAAACATATATTTAATACATTTGTTATTGAATGAAGATTTCATTAAACTTTGCTAAACTCTAACCTCCATGAGTGCAGGAACAGTGTTTCCTCATTAGCAGCCCAGGTCCTGGCCCAGAGTAGGTGCTTGAAAAATACGTGCTATTCGCCAAGATCAGATAGGGCCAGATGACATCGTTCTCACCAAATGCGTGATGCTAAGTTGCAGGGCGTTTTAAAAAATATTGCTTACTGCATTTATTGAACGGGGTGTAGTCTTTTGACTCTACATTAGTCTCTCTAAGGTTTATTTACTTATCCACCTTTATTAATTTTATGATTTTATATTCATTTCAGTGATTTTTGATTTTCAAAAACTTTTTCATTTCTTCATGACTGTTAGATTATTTTTAGTCAATTTCATTTGCCATCAATCTCTCGGAAAGTGCAATTTTTCCTTTTTGAATGAATAACTTGTCTTTAATTCTGTAATAATTAAGGTGATTTTCTGTGTCAGGAATTTAATATTTTGGTGATGACTAGCAAGTGTTACTCTGCTACTTCTGCACCCCTAGGTCTTTATTTCAATTAGTATAATATACTCATTAAATTAAGACATCTATTATGGTGCCAACATTCATGCAAAAGATGGAAAAAATGTCTTTTATGGGTCAATTGGAATCATTTTGCTAAATTAACATTGTAGCCCTTTATAAGAGGGTCTAAGTAGATACTGTCATTAGCAAAGATAGGGCACAATTTGAAATGAGGTTTTTTGCTTTACATACTCTGAATAGATTTCCAATTGACACATCTGTGTAGAAGGCAGCTAAACTGTATTCATGTATCCATAAAGCCACCCGCCAATTTGGACAATATTAAGGCTCATGACAGTTTACCTGACTCAGCATATATTAAGGCACAGGGACAAGGTTATGACAACTTAAGGAATATTATTAGTATTTGCTATTATCTTATCTGAATAGCTTACATATTCTTTAGACCTTCCAAGTCAGAGATATCCCTTGAAGAAAGGGCCCCTCTCTTCTACCTTTCAGAAATATCCTACTTCTAGATGCTTCTTCCCTGCCCAAGACACTTGGACCTGCTCTACATTGGTCTAGCCCAAAAAACACAAAAGGAAATGAACCAATGATGGTTAGTTACCACATATATACTAGTCCCAGCTCTACTTTCTTCCTAGATGCCTTGAGCAAGGTATTTGTGTTCTCTGGTCACTTGTTTCCCATCTTTAAAGACTTATCCTTATTTACTTAGTTTTTATGAATTTAAAATATATTACTATAATAAGTATTTTCTAAAGTAAAAGCATTATGCAAACAGAAGATCTCACTGGTACTGTGATCTTGATTTGTCTAGGGTTTGGGATTTTTTATTTTGTTTGTGAGAGATCTTGTCAAAATTATTAGGTCACTCTACCACTCAAAACCCTCCACTGGCTTTCCATCTTACTCAGAAATCCAAATGCCAAGTTCAAATCCCTAATCATGGTCTACACTGCACTGGCATCCCCACCATTTCTCTGACCTTGTTGCCTACCACTCCCCTTACTCACTCTGCTCCATAGACCCCCTTGCTGTACTTCCATCAGTGACCTATTTATATGTATTCTCATTCCACCAGCTAGTTGGAGACCTGGTTGCCAATTGCCTGCCTCTCAGTAGTCTTTCCTCCTAGATACTGCATCCCAACTCATTAACCTTCCCTAAAATATTACCTTGCTCATAGCATTCACCAAGGCAAAGCTTCCCGTGATGCTCTATAACCTAACAAATGAGTTAAATATAGTAGCAACAGAGCTCCATTCTACTTATCCCCCCTATTTCAAGGATGGCAAGGGCATCAATGTGATGGATAGGGATAGTCACAAGTGCTAAATAGGAAGGTGTTTGAGGAGACTAATCCCACAATTGCTCATTTTGTCAAAAAATATTTCTGTTTTGATGACTTTTGCTCATCTTTGCCTTGGCTGTACCCCCAGGCACCAACAGTGAGTGAAACATGGCAAGATGTCTACAGGATCCACTGAAGGTTTATCATAGAGCAGACAACAACACCTTGAGTAGAAGTTCCTTAGTCCTCTAACACATAGTATACTTTCAGTACATAACTATATTAGTCAGGCAAAAAGGTTCTGATACAAAATATCAGAAATCGGCTGGTTTTATAAAGGGTATTTATTTGGGGTAGAAGCTTAAAGTTACTAGACCGTAAAGCACAAGTTACTTCCCTCACCAAAGTCTTTTGCCACATGGTGGAGCAAGATGGCTGCCAATGTCTGTCAGGGTTCAGGCTTCCTGGTTTCCTCTCTTCCCTGGGCTTATTTCTTTTCCAATTCAGCTGCTCACCTCCCTCCACGAGGTCAGCTGTAGACTATCAGGCAAACGGCTTGTCTCTCTTCCTGGGGCTTCTGCCATATAGAATTGAGCCTTCTCTCTGCTCCTCTGTGTGTTTACTTCCTGGGCTCCAGCATTAAAACTCCAACTCTTTCTCTGCCATGTCTTTTCTCTGTGAGCCCTTGCCCACCAAGGGGGCAGGGATGCAACATCCTACTAAGGCCCAAGCAAAACCTTAATCATTATTTAATCAAGTAAAAGTGAAACCTCTGAATCCAATATAATCTAATATGCCCAGAGGGACAGACCAGTTTACAAATATAATCCAATATCTATTTTTAGAATTCACAAACAATGTCAAACTGCCATAATAACCCAAGAAATAAGCCTTTAAATCAAATTAAGCAAAGGCAGCTGAGGTTAGAGTTTGTGTTTGGCAAACTAAATGACCAGTGAGAGGGGAAAAGACAAATACCAGGGTCTCCTGAGGTCATTGGCTAAAGCAGAAGTCCTCTACCCCATAGAAGTGGACAGAGCTTCAGCACAGATAGCAGGAGAATGTTCCGAGTCTGTATTTAGAGTTCATAACCAGAGGGGGAGGAACCCAGTACCCACCAGATTAGGAAACCTCAGCTGCAATCACAAGAGTCAGTGCCTCATTCTGAACTGAGTGATACTTGCATGTATCTGCAGCATGGAGGGAAAGCAATCATAAAGTAAACAGGTGATAGTAATCTGTAGCATTCTGGTCTTTTGATTTCCCTCTCAATAGTCATTTAGCACAAGCCATCCACCTTGTTCCTCCTATAAATAAAAATGTCTTTATTCATTCATCTTGTCCACAGAATTTACTAAATATTTGCTGTGTGTCAAGTACTGTGCTAGTTGTTAAAGATATGGCCGTAAGCGAGGTATGTTCTTGAAAGGAAGATATAGTCCATCCCTCCAGATGAATGAAATCCAGCAGTAATAAATACATTTTAATAGATCCTTTCTCCAAAAAAAGAAACTCAACTTTTTCATAGCAATTAACAAAATGACTAAGTTACTTTGCATTTTTATGCTTTATTTTGTACTAATATTAGAAAATACTAGAGCTAGAAATAAATGTATATGTGTAAAATGTAGAAGACAGTCAGAGGGAGCTTTAAAAAAGTGAGCAAATACTAGGGACTTTCCATGAAACCATCAGATAAAGATGGTCACATAATGTATGATTCCATTTATATAAAATTCTCAAAATGGCAAAATTATAGAGGTGTTAGCAAATTATAGAGGTGTCAGGTGTTAGCAAAGAGGGCAGGTAGGGTGGTAGTTGTGACTCCTACAAAGGGTAGCATGAGAGATCTCTGTGGCAATGCAATATTTCTGTATCTTGACTGCAATTGCTTTTCTGCATATTTACATGTGATAAAATGGTATCACACTATATATACAGATTGTACAAATGTCACATCCCTGGACTTGATATTGTACAATAGTTACTTAAGATGCAACCTCTGGAGAAACTTGGTGAAGGCTTTCTGTACGATCATTGCACCATCGCTTGAATCTATAATTATTTCCAAATTAAATGTTAAAAAAGGAGCAAGCCCTGGGGTCTTTCCATGACACCATCAGATAAAATATTTTTATAGAAACAAAGTCTGCTTGCAGTTGAAACCAGAAGTGGTTCTTAGAATGTTAACCACATTAGCAGTTTGTTGCTACTTCCTCTACACTGACCAGGAGAATATAATTATATCCATAAAGGACCTCCCAGTCAACTAGTTGGTGTTAGATTTATGTGATTTCATTATATGTGAGCAGTGCTGATGTTTAAAAGAGAAAACTAAAAGATTGAAACCAGTCACCTCACATCTAACTAAAGATTGTCTTGCTTCTAACTGGTATCACATAGTTCCTGCTTATCACCTCAGGTAAAATGAGAAATCTCTCAATAGAAAATTCAAAAACTTTTCCACTAAAATTGCTTAAAGTCGTATCATTGCAGTCATACAATTTAAACCAGGAGTTTAAGATATGCAGCAATTTTTCATCCTAATGGACTAAAAGTATCTCCTGAGCCTTTCTTCTCATCATCAATGGCTATATTATTTCTGTTAAGGTGAAATTATCTACCTAATGTTATTACCTCGGTCTCCTGTGTATAAGGATAATGGAAAGTGCCTCTATACTTTGTAAGTGCATTATGATCTGAAATGGTATTAACATTTTATTTTATATAAGTTCTTAATAGGAACATTTCTAAAACACTAAAATAATCATTTAAAGTAGCTCTCTATTCATAATAGCATCAAACTGTATAAAACTGTTGATTCTTGAATATGTTACTACGTGTTGTAGTTCTGTTGTTAAGCTACTAAAGCTTTTGATTCAGCTTAAATATTATTCATCAGGTTTACACATCGTATGTATGTCTACGATTAGAGGTCAAGTGGGCACAATGATAAAATATATCATTGAGTAATCTGTCTATTCCATTCCAAAATACTTTCATTTGCAATAGCTTAGCTTAAAATAATGATGTAATGGGTTCTCTCTTGCAATTTGCTTACACAAATCTGGACCAACAGAAGTGGAGCCATTTTAATAAGCCAAGGATCTTCAAATCCAGCCTCAAATAGCTTCTGTAAGTGAAAATTCAGAACTAGCACAAGACAAGGAATAGAGCAACCACTCTAGTACTCTAACTATTTGGAGTATGTGGGTAGGAAGAACCACTGGGAGTGTAGTAGAGGGCTTGATCTTGGCCTCAGGACCAAGCCACATTCTTCACCATGTTTATAAAAAATCTTGCATTTTGAGGTTAAAAATAAGTTAATACTATGCTTACTCATCATGTCATTCTGGCATCTATTGCTCTACTACATTAAAACCCATAGGAAAGTGGAAGGATAATTGTATTGCTGTAATTAGCATCCATCCCTCAAACCCCAACACCACTCTCTTCAAGTACAATAGTGTGTGCACATAAATTTTGACAAAATCTCGAAGAATATTTTGAAACATAAAATAGAAATATATTCATGAAATATTCCAAGTTATGTGTTTTAAATCCTCAAAAATTGACAATTCTCATATATAACCTATAAAGACGTTTTTCATTAACTAAAACATTTTATTGGAATACCCCCTGCATTGTACTATTTCAGAAAATTATTTTAAAATAAATGTTAAATTGATGAATGCAATTAAGTGTTGTACTTTTTAAAATGTCCATTAGTGGATAAATGGATAAATAAAATGTGTTAGAGCATGTGATGGATTTCTTTAGAGCAATTAAAAAGAATAAATGATCTATATCTACATGGATCAGCTCAAAAATATTTGTTAAACAGCACATTTCAGAATATGTTAAAGTATGCCATAAACTGTATAAATTTTTAAATCGTACCAAAATACTTTATACTGCTCATGAGTACTAAATTTGTACAAAATAATTAAACATAGACTGAAAGGACATACATTAACCTTTTGGTAAGAGTGCCCTTTACAGAAGGGGAAAAGACTAAATTAATGATGAGCCAAGGTCACACCTGAGAAGTCACAGCCACCCTGAGCCAGTGACTCAGAAAGGTAGTGGTAGCCAAAGACATGCTTTTCTCAGGGCACCCCCAACCAATAACTGAGCAGGACAGAGAACAAAGGACCTAATCATTCCCCCCAGAAGCCACTTCTCCTCAGAAGGGCAATTTTTGTCCTGGAGCTCCCACTGGGCTGGCAGGGATTTGCCAGTTCTGCATTGCCACCTGAGGATTCACTCTGCCTAACCCTGCTTCCTCCAATTTTTTCTTTCACAGACAGTTCCCCAAATAAATTTTTTGTGTGCCTGATTCCATCTCAGCTTTTGCTTCCTGGAGAACCTAACTGCAACAGATAATGTTTCGTCAGATGACATGTATGACAGTGATGATAAAGGGAGAAAAGCAGGGTTGGTGGAGGGAGGGGAGAGAGATGAGGCCCTAGGGTTGTTGTCATGGCCAAGAATAAGAGAGGTACTTGAGCTAGAATTTATTGAATGCCTACTATGTGCCAGGAACTTATATAAATTTATAATCCAAGTCTTATAGCTGTTCTGGAACAGATATTGCTATTCATATTTTATGGACAAAACTGTGCAACAAGAATTTATTCAGCTCTTCTTATGTGACACATACACTGCATCAGGAAGTTGCCTGCCTTCAAAGTTAAAAGAGAGGGGCATATAAGTACATAGGCAAATGAAATAGTATATGACGAATGATATATAGTGGGAAAAAAAGGATCACCCATTTACCCCAAGAGCTGAGAATAGGTTTCCAAGAGAAGGTAACATCTGAGCTCATTCTTGAGGCATAAGGGACCCATTTCATTTGGGATTAGCCAGGTGGGAAGAAAAGTGGCAAGAGCAGTTCAAGCTCAGGAGCCTCCTGTATGAATCAGAGGAGAACCACCAAGTTCAAGTTCAAGCTTCCTTACAAAAGGTGAGGCCAAGATTCACAGATCCTGTTTATCCCACTTCCACCAACCTTCAGGAATGAAAATGGTAAGAGATGCATACAAAATAGTCTCTCCATCTTCACAATTGTGTCTATAGTAATCTCTGACCACTTTGATTCTCCAAGGCATGTTTCCATTGTCCTGTTGTTTCCGTTAGGATCGAAGTGCAGTTCAATCAAACAAACTGAGAATACTAACACAGAGAGAGTTGTGAAGTCCTCTTTCAATTGCTGAAGCTCCCCTGATGACTAGTTGGCAGCAAAAATATTTTCTGGCTTAGAAAATAACTGACAGCAAAGTGAAGATCTCTAGAATGCTCTACCTAACCTCAGCCATTCCAATGCTCTCACTAAATGTTTACCTACCCATCAACAGGCAGCAGCAAAGAAATATTTTGGTTAATGATTGAGTACTCCTTTAATATACTATTACAGCCCTTATTCTCTTAACAATTACTTTTGTGGTTCTGAAATTCTAATTTTAAATGATGGCTTAAATCTCAAAGAATAAAAGATGTTTTGCCTTCCCAAATAATAGAAATAGTTTTATGATTCAGTGTTTAACTAATGCAAATTGCCTCCTTGAGTCTCACCCCAAATGTTTCAGAAAGGAATCCAAACAATTATTAGAGAATGTCGATATGCAATTAGAATATAAAATTAAGGAACCTACAATAAAGCAACCTTCAGCACAATTGCTTATTTCAGCAGTTGATGGATTCTATTAGCAGAAGCATTTTGGCACTGGTTTTGCAGGTGGTGCATGATTAGTCCTGACTCCTGCAAGGCACTAATTCATCATCAACCAAGTCAATAAATATTTTTACATCTTTCATTTCAATACCTAAATTGACCAGAAAGAACTATCTTATTTACATGGATATGAGAGATTTCTTCTGTAGAACTAAAGGCCCTGTGTTGGTCCAGGAAGAATTCAGGTGTCATATAGGAATCATGGCAAAGGACTGTATTGAGGGCAGGATGCAGAGGCCACAGCCCTGCCTGGGGTTGTGAAAGAAGAGTGCCAGGGAAGTGGACATGGCTCAACTGATAGAGCATCCATCTACCATATGGAGGGTCTAGAGTTCAATCCCCAGGGCCTCCTGACCCGTGTGGTGAGTTGGCCCATGAAAAGTGTTGCCTTGCGCAAGGAGTGCCGTGCCACTCAGGGACGTCCCCCGTGTTGGGGAGCCCCACGCTCAAGGAGTGCGCTCCGCAAGGAGAACCACCCCACTTGAAAAAAGCACAACCCACCCAGGAGTGGAACCGTACACAAGGAGAGCTGACACAGCAAGATGACACAACAAAAAAGAGATGCAGTTTCCCAGTGCCACCGGATAATGCAAGCAGATGCTGAAGAAGGCATAGCGAATGGACCCAGAAAGCAGACAGCAGGGGGAAGGGGAGAGAAATAAAATAAATCTTTTAAAAAAAAAAAAAGAAAGAAGAGTGCCAAATCCCCAGTGTCCAGGGAAGCGAAGGCTCTCAGGGACTTGGGTGAACTAGGAGTCACCGTGGAATGAATGAAGCAGATGGATTTTGATGCAATGAGACCTCTGGTGATACGATGTAAGTAGAAGGGCCTGGGACAGTACTGGGCCCAGACGTGGGGTCAGAAGTTGGTTGAATCAGACTCCAAGCAGCTCCACATGCTGCCACCAATTAATGAGGATAGGCTTTGAATAGAGGATCTCTCAAGTGAGCCATGTGTCAGAATGAACCAGTCTCCTTATGAAAAAGGCTCTGTGATTATACCCAAATCAGCAGAATTGGGTATAATCACAGATTGTACCCTTTAGATGGATTGTATGGTTTAGAAACACAATTGATTTCAAAAAAGATATAACATCTATAAAAAAAATTTTTTAAGGCAGCTTCCCTCACCTAACCCCAGAGATTCTGATTCACTAAATCTAGTATTGGAATCCAGAAAATCTGCATTTTTACAAGCTTGCCGGGGGTTTCAGATGCAGATTTTTAATGAGAAACTCTGGTCTAAGAAGTAACTGCTTAACAGTACAAATGAAAACAGTTTTACTATTTCTCTTGCTCTGGCCACTCTATAGACATAAGTGGCCCATTATGTAAAGAGTCTATTAAGAAATTGCTACATTGCTACTTTTTTACAATTCAAAAATTTTCCTTCACTGTGATATACCATTTGAGTGTATAACCAACCATTGTGTTGTAGTGAAAAGGCTTGGCTATTAAGAGAAAAAACTGGAATTCAAATCTCAATTCTGTTTCTTATTATATTTATCACATCAATATATTACTAATAGCTCACACTTCAGTTTCCTTGGCTAAAAGCTTGGAAATATATTCATGCCGGTGGAGAATGTTGTGAGAATTAAGTGAAGAGCATATGCCAGTTCCAAACATTGTACCTGGTACATGCAAGAATCTCACTAACTTTTTGAGGGATGGGTGGATGGATAAATGAACAATCAGTCATTTTGGTGGATATAAGGTTTTTGAAATTAAATGAACACTGAAAAGTTTGAGAAACATTATGTATCAGCTGTCAAATTAGTGGCAAACATGAAGTTTTTTCATTATTTTTATTTACCAATTTTTTTTCTTTTCTCCATTTATATTTTTATCCACTAGAATCACCAGTGTGATTGTTTTTAAAACATAATCCTACTTTGCTTTGATTTCCTATAACCTTGGTATAAATCGTTCAAAATACCATTTAAATTATAGATCAGCACAGCCTAGCAGGTTTTGCATTCGGTGCTCTTGAACCATATAGGAAAACTAATTCATTCATTTGGCTTTCATTTTATATAGCCTTCCCATCTTCCTCAGTAGTTTTATTAATTTCTAGAGCATGGTCTGTGAGTAGCTCCACAAAAGTTCACAATTACATAGTGCTGTCTTCCATGTTAACTCTTCAAATGGCTTCATTTATAGGCACAGCTGTCTCATCTTGATTTCACTGGGATCAAGGCAGAACTGGCATTTCCTTTCTCACAGCCCATTTATTTTCAGACCCGTGGTACAGCATACATTAAGTTCAATTTCTGTGGAGTTGTTATTGAGGTGTAGAACCGTGCACAGTTGGATGGCATCGCGCCCTCGAAATGGGACAAAGATGAATAATGTAGACAAAAGGACAGGCATAAAAAAGGTAAATTTTCCAATCTGTGACATCCACTTCACGCCGTGGAGATTCCCAAGCTTTCCGCAGAAAAAGAAGAACTGTAACTTAGATGGCCCTTTTCTATTTATAAATAATTTCACACACATCATTTGATATTCTCTACTGTGACATAGATACTATTATAATCCTTATTTTAGAGATGAGGAAATGGGAGCACAACAGGGTTATGTAAATTGCCCAAGATCTAATAGTTGGCAAACTGTATAGCAGGAACAGAACATGTTTTTTTTTTCTTTACCAAATGCCAGATTTCTTCCAAAATGACAAGTGTCTCCATACTCAGAGGTGACTAGGGTTAGTAGAGTACTTAATAGGGGGGAAATGGGGAGATTGGGCATACCCAAGACAAGATGCAGTTTTCCAGAGTCAATTCTCATAACTTTATTCAAACTCCCCTTGCCGTGTTCTGCTCAAAAGCATTTTGTGGTTGTAACCTTAGTATTTATTGTCGGTTACTAACCACAGGATGCTCACCATTGCCTCCTTTCTTTAGTTTAGCCACAGTATCTGGCAGCTTTCAAAGCAAACAGTACTTTGGGGTCATTGACTAATGCAAACACTTCTTAGTCCTACTTGTTTGCGTTCCTTGGGCCTGAATGTTCTGAACCTGATTAGGTGGCAGTAATCATATTTCACAGAGGCATAGTTGCACACAACTTATATTTTACTGAATGCATAAAAGCATTTGTTCTAAATAAATTTTGAATAAAATCCAGTTCAAAGAATTCTTCAGGGAAACGGACTTTGGCCCAGTGGTTAGGGCGTCCGTCTACCATATGGGAGGTCCGCGGTTCAAACCCCGGGCCTCCTTGACTCCGTGTGGAGCTGGCCATGCGCAGTGCTGATGTGCGCAAGGAGTGCCGTGCCACGCAAGGGTGTCCCCCGCATGGGGAGCCCCACGCGCAAGGAGTGCGCCCGTGAGGAAAGCCGCCCAGCGTGAAAAGAAAGTGCAGCCTGCCCAGGAATGGCGCCGCCCACACTTCCCGTGCCGCTGATGACAACAGAAGCGGACAAAGAAACAAGACACAGCAAATAGACACCAAGAACAGAAACCAGGGGAGGGGGGGAAATTAAATAAATAAATAAATCTTAAAAAAAAAAAAAAAAAGAATTCTTCAGATAAAAATGCCCATCTCCTGCACACAATAAAAAAGCTAAAATTTTATCTTGTAGTGCATTTCTGTGACTAATGTAGGAATGTGTTCATGCAAAGGATTATGTGCTCTGTATTCTTGTGTGTAGCTCAGAGAATCTTGTTTACCTTGTTTTATTGTGGTCTAGCAAGGCCCCTATATTAATGAACCACAGAACTTCTCTGCCCTCAGCTGGGACTTTCTTATTGAACATTTGATTAACTGCCTTAGATACATTTTCCAAGCTCAGGAAATTACTAAACAAACCAAGCACTACATAGGCTTGAGAAGACAACCAAGCACTTTTACCACAAACTAAAATCTTCCCCAAACACATGAGAAAATGCAACTAATACTAATATTTACAGTGAAGGAAACACTTCCTCCTCCTCTTCTCACCCTATCACCCATGCCCAATCTGTCTCCCAACCCACTTCTGCTCCTCTGTCCATCCCCTTATTAATTCTTCTACAAGAGAGGAGCTGCTAATGTTCAGAAATGGATACATTGTCCTAGGTCCCTTAAACATTAAAATGTCCTTGAAGAGTACCCGTACTCTCTCCACTTCTCCCTCCTGCTTTCTGGATTTATGTGGTGAGCAAAGAAGTAGAGGTCAGCAACTTCAGGAAAATTTGACATTTAGGAAGAAAGGGGCACCAGGGAAATCCAAGGTCCACGCTACTCCCATTCAAGTTCTTCTGACATTATTTCCCACTGCTCTTCCAGTTCACCAAAGGGACTTAAGAAGTGTAGAATATCCAAGACCAGCAGCTTATTGGAACACAAATGACCATAAATTTTTTAATTCTCTTAAGATTTTTTATCCATGTAATTCAAGATGCCTATGATAAAATATAGTGACAATTAAATCATATATTTCAAAATACTGTTTTCCTATACTTGATATATATACTTTATATACTTATCTTTCATCAGCAGCACAAGCTCCCTACGTATTTCCACTGTGCCCCATTTTTTCTTATCTCTTCTTTAATCTGCATGCCAATGTCTTTCTTCCCTAGGCCAAATGGAAGATTAATCCGAATCCCTTTTGGTGTTCAGATATTGAGTTGCCAAGCAATCTTGTCACAGTTTTGCCAGTAGCCTTGCCAGAACATATATGTCTTTGTTCCTCCTCTTATAAGTAACTCATTCCTTCATGATGAAGAAGTGACAACGCTATACATAACCTCATCATATTTCTCACTAGGACTCAAGGTAAGAAGTACAGTCTCCAAGCTAGTCTTGTCACTGCCTTCAGAGTAAAATGGTGAGGTGCAGCCCATGTGATGACTTTATCATCTCTTTAGTATATTACATGCAAGAATAAAGAGGACAAACTTGCCTACTGATAAACTGCATTCCTCATTTTCCTTTCTCTATAGGGTATTGAATAACACCATAGGACATACGTCATTATATTTCTCACACGATAAATGTATAATTACAACACACAAAGAAAAAAAACTGAGCTTCAAAGAATACCATATTTCCTACCAGGAAGAGGACAGAATTTCAAACAGTGAGCAAAGGTTTTAGACTCTGAAATCTTTTGACAGCATGACGTTTTGGAACATCTGAACTAGATTATGATTCTCCTAGCTAGATTTCAGCCTTCTGCTTGCATTAAAACACAATGCCCTTAGAAAAACTTGGACTAGTGGAAAGATTTTTTTTTACTTCCTCCATATTTTTTAATTGTGTACTAGGATGCAGTTTACTTGTGATGTCATTGACTCTTCAGGGAACCTTACTTAGTAGGTTATTATTACCCCACTTAAAGCAGAAGCTGAGAATGCTAAGAAAATTGCTCAAGGTCAGTCTCTGAGGAGATGGAACGTGGATTCATATAGTCTGTTCCAATCCAAAAACCTTTGCCTCCTCAAACTCTAGCAGTCTGCCTCTCACTGGATTTCACCATATAAAATTACCTTTATAGTTTTAATGGAAACAAAGAGTCAGGTTTTCCTTAAGAATAGAGGTAGCATTTATAAGATGTATCTATAAAATCTGTGCCTTGAAATTTATTAAATACTAAAAAATTATTCTTACAGTTGTTTGATCTCTTAATATTGAGTCTTATTAAACATATTCTTCTTCAAATCTAAAACAAAAAAATATTATATTTAATGTGATTAATTCTGAATAGTTCACTAACATGATAATCCAGGTGTTTTTTTTTTTCTACACTTTTTAAAATGCCAAAATGTAGTTAGGATGTTAGCATTAACCCTTTTAATTTATTTCAAACCAACAGACTAATAAGAACAGAGGAAAATTATTTGTGGAAATGGGGAAGGTAAAATAAAGCAGCAACCAAGAGGCTTACAAGAATGGAGTTCTTCTGCCACCTGCTGGCTCTTCTGTGTTTTACCCAGAGCTACTCAAATATTCAAGGAATTTTTCAGGTTTTTTCATGTCCAGAAGATGGAATCCTCACTCAGTGGTTTCCAAATCTGGCTGCCCAATATACACACCAAGAAAACAGAATTGCAGGACCCCTCTCTTGATATTTTGATTCTGTGTATGTGGGAAGGGCCTGAGATATTTTAACAATTACCACAGTTGATAATGATGCAGTAGATTCTAGTTGGACGTGACAGGACTTGCCAGCTTTCCATATACAATCGTTGTCTTCTTTCTGAGCATTTTATCTGGGTGTGACATGTGGCCGAGCTCTGGCCAATGGAATCTGGCTGCCTTCACCTTTACCTCGTTTTCTTCTTGGAGATCTTGGCTAATTTTGGTGTTGTGGACAGCATCTTCCTTGAAACTTATTCTTCTATTGCATTTAGTTAGTCTTTCTTTCCTTGTTTCCTTACTAACAAGCCAGAGTTTTTTTCAAGGGCCTACAAACTCTTTCTGGATCTCATTTTACTATAGCCTCACAGGCCTCCGGCCTCACCTTCAGCACATGAGACATGCTCCTTCTTATTTTTCTATTAACTAATCAATTTATATGATCTTTAACTATAACCCCAAACCAAGTGAGAATGTAGTAAAGTATACACTCGCACATTTCAAGTAAATTGATATGCTATTTTTTTTAGAAATCAATTTATAAATAGTCATAAAAGTTTTCTAAGCTTTGACCCAGTAATCCCAGTTACAGAGACATGCCACACACACACACAATTCTAAAACAAAAAGAAATAGTTATATTTAATTTAGCTACCTATCGTAGTTACTGGGACCAGGGATTGAACCCGGACCTCACATGAGGGAAGCTTGCACTCAACCATGAGCCACAACAGCTCCCACAAGTTGGTTTTTCATCTGTTTACTTGTTTGTTTCCTTGTTTTTAGGAGGCACTGGGAACCGAAACTGGGACTTCCCGTGTGGGAAGCAGGCACTCAACAGCTTGAGCCACATCTGCACCTTCATCATTTTTGATAATGAAAAATTGAAAGAAACTAAAGTTTTAGCAACAATAGAATATGAATTAAATGATGTTAATTCTCTGCAGTGGACTATTTTGCAGTTATTATAAACATGAGGACTGTATTACAACCTAGAAATCCTTTATGGAATAATACACCCTATGAAAAAAAGTCTAGGAGAGAAAGCACAAAAATTAAACAAATTATTGTACGAGGATAATAGGATTAAATCTTATTTTTGTCTTCATTTCACAAATGTTCTTATTTATCCACATAGTTTATACAGTTCTTTAATAGTTAAAAGGAAAGAAAATTGTCTTTTTCCTAAGTACTGTACCCTTATCAAAGTGACTGATACTCACTTTTATTGTATTCAGGAGCACTTTATATCTGTATGGAAATATTTTTAGTTGTATTATTTAAAACAAATTTACTTGTCTTGAAATGAGCAATTTATCCTTTATTCAGTAAAGTTGGACTGACCTTAACATTAATTCAAGAATTAAAGCACTCCTTCTGTTTCCTTATGTGTCTGTTCTACCTATCTGCCTGAACTAGTTTGCCTTATAATTGCTTGATTTGTATGGTTTTATCCATCGCCCAATCTCATTTTAGTAAACAGGACTGTCTATGGCTGCACCTCTTGTGTACTTTAGTGTCTATCAGTTCACCCTCCCAGGAAATCACTAAGGGCTTTCAAACCAAGGAGGTCAGAGGATGGACCATCCTACCCCTGTAAAAATTGATTTACAGGTTTTCCTACCATGAGAAGTGAACTACCACCAGCTTTCTCCAGGTCCTATGTTTTCCTATCCCCTTGCTGGATCTACACTTCCATACCAGCTCTCAAACCAGCCCAGCCTTAGCTTCTGTCTCATGTGACCTGATTTATTATTTAGATTCATTCTTTCACCCCAGGTACCTTGCTCAGCAAGGATGTTGACTGTCAGATTCTCTTCCTTACAAAGCTAAAGATTCATATGCCCAAAACACTAACAACACCCAAAACCCGCCCTTTGGGTCCTTTTACTCCAACAGCCCTCCCTGCAACTGCATTACACTGCTCACGCCATTGATAGGCTTGCCACGTGACTTCCTTTGGCCAAATAAATTTGAGAGAAAGTATTATGTTCCTCTTCCAAAGATGCTTTAGAGCCACTCATGGTTGTTTCATTGATTTTTCTTCCCTCTGCCAAAGGACTAACAATGTCCTGGAAGGGACTCCTTCTTCAGCCTAAGTCCAAGACTGGAGCCAAGTAAAAGTGTCCTAAAATGGAGTAAGAAATTAAACTTTGTCTTTATGCACTGCTAAAACTTTTGGAGACATTTGTTACCATGGCATAACACAACCAATGCTACCTGATACGATTTGTTTCTCCTTGATAATATTTGAGGAGGCAGTATGAGACAGTGGGCTAGCTGGGCTACCTTAAGCAAGTTACCTAGTGTCACCATGCCTTGGCTACAATAAGATAATAACAATATCAACTTCATGAGGTTGTAGTGATAAATAAGTGAGTGAATATATGTAAAACATTTAAAACACTACGTGGTACATAATACCTGCTTAATAAGTGTTACCTGCTTTTCATTATTAATATTATTATTCAACAGATATAGAATTTATTCTAATTCTAGCCTTAATTGGCTAAATAAGTTTCTGAATCAATGTGAGCCTCAGTTGTAAGAATTAAGAAATTGTATGTCTATGAGTATGTGAATATTTGTGCATGTTTATATATGAGTGTATACATGTATACAATATACACATAAGCATATGTATATGATATATACATGCATATACATGCATATGTATATGATATATATATCATATATATACACACTCATACATATATATATATAAATTTTTATATATATGATCCCTAGCAGGGTGTCTGACCCATATGGTGTACCGTTTAGGGCTATTTTCCAAATGTCTTTAATTGATCAGCAATTTCCCTTTTGTTTAGTCCTATTCCACTTCCTCTGGGTTCTTTTTACCATCACTTTGCTCCTCTTTTCCTTTAAAATAGCAAAGATTTTATAATATGACTTTAAAGGAGAGCCAAATACCTTCAAAATATTCAGCTCATATTTTATTGATATACCGAATTTTGTATTTTCATAGACTTTAATCTGTTCTTTGCCCTATACAGAGCTCCAAACAAATCATTTTATGTACCACAATTTCTTCCATAAAGGGCATTCTAGGATGTTGTATGTTCAGTTTGTAGACACTTAGATGTACCTGAAATTGTCATAAGTTATGGAGCCAGAGCCTTAAAGACAAATCTGTTTTAGAAACCATTCTTTTTCTACTGTCATGTTCTCAAGGAAGGGGAACAAGGTTCTTTTCTCTTTCTCCTATATGGGACAATTATACAGAAAGGCAACCTTTGTTTCTTAGAAATCCTATCATTTTTGTTTCTTTACACATTTCTATTTTCCCACTCTAAGCTTCTTCAATCATCTTTGTGTACCTTGATTTGTACTGTAACCCATTTTCCAGAATTCTATAAATAAAAGACATACGCTTAAAATTACCAAAATAACATTTTTCAAAAGCACTTCATTTCTCACTGAAAGAAAAAAATTAGAAAGTACTTTTTTTAAAGTAAAAGTGATTCTTTCCTATTAGGCTTTTTAGAGACTTAAATGTTTTTCCTCTGCGGTCACTACTCCTTGATTTTCTAATTGACATCCTGGACTTCAGCTTTTCCCTCAATCCACTCCATCGTTCATTTTGTCAACAAAATCATCTGCTCAGAATTTAAATTTGTATAAAAATGTGCTCCCATCAATTGTAGCAAATGTTCAACACCAATGCTCCTCTTCCTACTTCCTTACAATAATCAATGGCCCCAACAATATCTCAGCTTAAGTTCTGTAACTACCCTAACATTGAGGAATTGGAAGGAATGTTTCAGGTTATCCAGTCCAGCCTCCAGGCTGCGTGCATTTCTTCTACAAGAGGGGTTCCTCATCTCTGACTAGAACATCTGTGAACGTCTCTGAGATTGTAGGCAAAATGTGTCTAAGTGGGGTTTTCTGAAGGGAATATCCTTAGCTTTAGAACTCAATGGTTTAAATACCATGACTAAGGCTCAGGCTTGCCTCTTTTCTCTCTCATAATTGCCATGCCCAATTTATTACCAAATCTTATCCATTCAGCTTTCCAGATCTCTCTAATGCAAACCTACTTCTCTCTCTTCACTGATGCTGACCTAGATCATACCGATAGCTATGAGAGCAAGCGACCCTGCCAAGGAGCAGTAGGGCTAGTCTGCTCCTAATAAGAGGATGGCTGTAGCTTGAGCACACATAACAGGATTTGTGGACAAAGATGGTGAGAAAACAGAATCAAGACCAAGTTGGTAGGAAGATAAGCTGTGACTAGTGCTGTGATCAGACTATGCCAGACAGCATCTGCCTTTGTTTCTTTCCTAGGACTGCTGCTAGAAATTACCACAAACTGGGTGGCTTAAAACAACAGAAATTTATTTTCTTCCAGTTCTGAAGCCTGGAAGCCTGAAATCAAGCATGGCGAGGCCATATTCATTCTGAAGGCTTGAAAGAAGAAGCATTCCTTGCCTCTTTCTAACTTCTAGCGTAGCCAGCAATCCTTGGCTTTCCTCTGCTTGTAGATGCATCACTTCAATCTCTGCCTCTATCTTCACATGACATTCTCTTTGTAGTTCTGTGTATCTGTGCCTAAATTTCTCTCCTTTTAAAAGGACACCAGTGATATTGAATTTAGGGCTAACCCTAATCTGGTATGACCATATCTTCACTTGGTTACATCTGGAAAGACCATATTTCCAAATAAGGTCACATTCACAGGTTCTGGGAGGACACTATATTGGGGGGACATTATTCAACTAAGTACAGCACCTGAGACATTTGAATAGGTCGTGTCTGAGACACCATGAGGTTGACAGTTGTGGGTCTCAGTGCTCTGAGAAGAGGCTGGCTGGATTCCTTTTCCAGGGATCCTCAGCACTTCCCTTTCCAGGGACCTGGTGCAGACTTGCTAACCTTTCTGATCACCCTTGGCCAACAGATTTGTTCTCATTTGCACAAGGTTTTTCTGGGTATCCTCTTATCATATTGGGGACACAGTTAAGGGGTACATCTTCAAGTGTAAGTAGAAATTGACTCCTTTCAGAGTCAAAAGATTATTCCTCACAGGCACTGCCTTTCCCCAGGGCTGAGAACAGCATTCTGAAAGTTGAACTTTGAGCTATAGCTTCTACAACTGAAATAAACCCATCTGACCTTCCTGTCACTGTGTAGCCCTCTGCATTGCATCCTACAAACCTCTACTTGACTGAACACCTCTTTTAAGAATACAATGTCACTCCCCTCCTTAGAAATTCTAAAGGGCACCTCACAGAAAACAGAAAAAAATCTAATCTCCCTAGCATTGACACCTCTGGGATCTGCTTTCAAAACTCCCTCTAGGGCAGGGGATGTATCTCAAGTGGTTGAGCATTTGCTTCCCATATACAAGATCCTGGGTTCAATCCCCAATACCTCCTTTAAAAAAACAAACAAAAAACAACTCCCTTTGGGTCCTATCTTCCATATTTGTCTACCAATAATTGTTTTATCCACCCCCTAGCCACTCCATTAATGCAGGAGGGAGATATACCGTAAATTGCCCAAGATGGCTGAACATGACTCCCAACACTGGACAGATGAGATGGACAGCAGCAATTTATTAATCACATATATTCACAGCTTTGGTGAAGAGGACATTGCAGGCTATGTGGGGCTGCATTAGCACTCACACTGCTCACTGCTCTCAGTACAAATTGCTGTCATTTCATTAATGTCCTTATCACTACTCCCTGGTATAGCCAAAATCAAGCCAGAGAGAATATTGAGGGGTATTTCATTGTCATACTATTCATGAAAATGCCTGCCTGTAAAAAAGAAGCTCATGGCTGGGGTAAATAATGCTGCAATCTGCACACCTCCTCAGAGACAAACTATTCAGACCTGCCAGAATTTAGTAGAGCTTGTCAATAAACCATTCCCCAGTGCCTCCTGTTCAATGGTAAGAAAGATTCCAGGAGCTCGTAAGCATCCTTGGAAAATGAATGAGAGGTTGCAGATTTTTACACAAAATCTCTTGTGAATTAGGAAATGGCATTTGGTTTAAAGCAGCATTCTATAACTAGATGCAGAAGTATATTTATTTCAAAACAAAGTTATTTAAAACAAACACACCCATTTAAATCTGGGATAAATATGACAATTAAATGGTCTCCTCAATAATTTAAGAAAAACTCTTTTATAGCACACATTCATATTATACCTTATAGGTCCTCTTTTAAAATTTCACACAGATAAATTAAAGGAGGGGAGAGGAAGAAAGAGGAAAGGATAAAGGGAAGAAAGAAAAGAGTAAGAGGGGAAGAGAAGCAAAGAGAAATGGGGGTAAGGAGAAAGGGAGGGAGGAAGGAAAGAAAAGAGAAGAAGGAAGAGAAAAAGTAAAGAAGGGGTAAGAGAAATAAGAAAGAGGGAGGGTGAGAGGGAAGAAGGGCAAGAAGGAGGAAGGGGAGGGGAGGAGGAAGAAGAGAGAAATCATTCTTTCTGCCATATTTGTTAATAAATCTAAGGGGAAATGAGGATTACTCAGGAAGTTAAATTAAAGCTTTCCAGCTAAAGAATCATAATTTTGAAATTCATGCAAACCTGTGTTTTTCCTAAAACACAGAAGTTTGCATCCTTCAGTCCTTAATTATATTCTAGGTATGCTCTAAGATACAATTATGTGATTCTTTGGATACTGAATTCAAACCCTGTAATCTAGGGATGGTCTTTGAGTTTTCACTCCATTCGCTAATAAATACAATTTATTCAGTCTTATTCCTTAACAACAACAGAAAAATGCATCTGGTATGTGCCTTGCCCTTACTAGATACTCAGTACTCTTCACCACGTGAAAAACAATTATGACCTGTGTTTTTTTAGAATTCTTTATGAACTATAAACAAGTCAGAAAGCCTAACTAAAACAAAAGTTAAAACGAATAAGAATTGCATAAAAGGACAAAAAAATACAAGTTATCATTCCCTACTGTAAATTATTGTGTATTTTCAGGGAATCTCTATTTGCAGGAATTTGGGGTAGGAATCAAAAGGAGACACAGGTTTTCCAGTTTTGTTGAATCTCACTGGCTGGATTCCCTGGAAGCAGATGTGGAGATGGAGTTTGGGAGCAAGATTTGATTAGGGATCAAAGCGTGTGAAATGAAGGGAGAGGAAGCAGGGCCGGACAGAAGGAGAACTCAGTCTGGGATGCAAGCTCCGAAAGATGAATTATGTGTATTGTTTTCCCAAAAACTAATGTATTGTAATTACTTTGGAGGCATTGATTAATTTTTTTTTGATAGATCTCGAAGTGATCTATCTTATTCAATAGCTTTCATAAGCAATGGTTACAAAAAGTTTTTGGTTAAAAAGGAAAATGTCTGTCTTACTTGGTGAAAATAAATATTGATTGGTAAGGAAACATGCCAAAATATTCACACTGGTGGTATAGTTTTTTTCTGCTTCTATATGTAGTCAACCCTCATTATTCAGAGATTCCGAATACGTGAATTTACCTACTTGCTGAATTTTATTTTTAACCCCAAAATCTACACTAACAATGCTTTTGTGGTCATTCGCAGTTCAGGGCAGAGCGGAAAAAGGCGTACACTTTCCAAGCTGAGGTTGAACAGGCAGATGGTCACAGCCGAGGGAGAACAAGTGATGGTCCACGTTCTTGTTTCAGCTCCTACTGTAAGCAAACATCCTTTCGGCCGTATGGACAGCGCCACATTTGTGCATTTTTGTGTTTTCGTTGTCGATTTTGCTGTTTAAAATGGCCCCAAGTATAGGGCTAAAGTGCTGTCTAGTGTTCCTAAACTCAAGAAGGCTGTGATGTGCCTTATGGGAAAACATGTGTGTTAGATACACTTCTTTCAGGACTTCTTTCAGGCGTGAGTTAGTTTTATTGGCTGTGAGTTCAGAGGTAATGAGTCAACAGTATATATTAAATAAGGGGCTTTAAACAGAAGCAAATATAGAAGAAGGTTAAGTATTGACCAACTGATGAAATGTTGCGACCAGAGTTTCGCTGATTTACCAATTCAGTGTTTGTGGTAACTTTATAGAACATAACTACTGCAAATAATGAGGATCAATTGTACTTTTCTTCATCTTCCAAATTATGCAAAATTAACATGTATAACTCTAAAAGAGTTATAAATATATAATAAAGCCCAACACTGGAAGGGATAAACAAGTATATACAAAGCAGGGAGTGTGGAATGCGGGAGTTTGGATTAAAATAAAACCTAACAATTAGCAATGGTTTTCTTTGGTTGAGTGGAACTATAAGTAGTTTATGCTTCTTTTACGTTAGCATATTTCATATAATAAGTTTTTACTTTTATCATGGTAAAGAAACAGTTTCTCCATACCCTTTCATTTCCAAAATAATATATGTAAGTACACCAAGTTAACCTAGGGTAGTAGAAACACATACTTCTCTGAATTGAGAGACCGAATTAGAAAACTGGCATCAGACAGGCCTCCCCATTTTTCAGTATAGGAATCAGGACGGAGAGAAAACAGCAATCTTTGCGGCAGGGCAGAGGGACCCAGTACACTGAACAGATATTTGAGGGGAGGGGGGATTCTAAGGATTTTGGAAAATAAAATTCCTTTCCATACTGGAGCACATTTTGAAAGACTCTACATCAACCCTTCTTTCCCTCATGTGGGGGGCTTTCCAAGGGTATCATTTGAAGGTTAGAGCAAGCTGCATGTGATTGAGAGTTGAATTAACGCCCTTCCCCCTTCCCATGAGTCATTCAGGTGTTAATCACACCCACAGCCTCTCCACTCAAACGATTCTTCAGCTCTCACCGTCGCAAGAGTTTGGACAATGTGACGAGATGCCTGCTGGATTCTTTCCTCATCCACTAAGAAGATATTTCTTGGAAACCACAACGAGGGTGTGAACCCTACAACACCAAGCAAAACACATTCTGTAGCGTTCTGCCTCATAGACTCGCAGAGTGACATCTTGTTGGTTATGGAATTAGTCAACAGAAACTTGACTGTACTGGGGGAGTTTTCCAGGACTCATCTCAACTCTCAATTCCAGAGAGCTAATATTAGAAATAAACTGAACCAAGACAAGCAGTGCTGTAAAATCAAAAGGAAAATTATAAATGCTGTAGAAAGTACAAGCCTGATGCCATTTCAAATGCAATAAACACTCTATACCTACCTTTCCAGGCAATGTAGTTACTCAATTACATTCTACTCACTCAAATCAAGCAGGCCTTTAAAGATATAATCTGGATATGAAAGCATACCACATTATAACACAGAAGAGATACCTTTAGAAACCTGCAGCTATTTCAGAAAACTGTGTTTTCAAAATGTCCAATGAAAGAACTCCTACTTATATTGTATTTATATATGAAATTTCTGATTGTGCCATGCAATATTTAATAACCTTGCTTAGAATATACTCCATTTAAAAAAGAAACTTTCTTCTGTGTTCATAAATTTTAGGAGTTTAATCATCTCATAATTGTATGAACATGTTCTAAAAGCATTTAAGTCTACTACCTGATTTTATGGAAGTTAATTTTTTTTTTTAAATAATAGTCAACTAATTTCATGGGGAATTATATGCCTGCAGACTAACCCACAAATTAAAATTTATTTAATTATAAGCCACTAGACCCCTGGTGTGGAGACAGAGTATTATGAATGAAATCTTACAGTCTAAGTTCTAAAAACTCACCCTGGAATAGCAGTATAAGATTTCTAATAATGAAATTGAAAATTCATAAATGAAGGGGTTATCTGGACTAATGCATAGGCCAGAATAAGAGCTGGCTCTTCTGGTGAGAAAATGGATAATAGCTACCGTGCAAGGGAAAAGAGTTTACTGGAGAAAGCAGATCGACAACTTTCCACCTGGAGAATACAGCATATGAGTGGATATGGGTGGCACCTATGATGGTTGGGGATAATCTTTGGGTATCAGTTTTCTGGAAGATGAGAAATAAAGTGCCAAAATATGGTCTCATAACAGAGAACCGGGATGGCAATATCCCAAGAGCTTCCCATTTTACCTGGCTCCTTCTCTTCTCCATTTCCTTTGTAGTCCACAGGTTTTAAAAAAAATACTTTGATGTTAGAAACATGTTTGACAGTCATACTTAAATATTAACATAGAAGAAGTACAGACAAAGATCCTAAGAAGGAGGCGGCAGACATGGCCCAGTGGTTAGGGCATCTGTCTACCACATGGGAGGTCCGCGGTTCAAACCCCGGGCCTCCTTGACCCATGTGGAGCTGGCCCATGCGCAGTGCTGATGCGTGCAAGGAGTGCCCTGCCACGCAGGAGTGCCCTGCCATGCAAGGGTGTCCCCCGCGTAGGAGAGCCCCATGCGCAAGGAGTGAGCCCCATAAGGAGAGCCACCCAGTGCAAAAGAAAGTGCAGCCTGCCCAGGAATGGTGCCACACACACACAGAGCTGACACAACAAGATGATGCAACAAAAAGAAACACAGATTCCCATGCCACTCACAACAACAGAGGCAGACAAAAAAGAAAATGCAGCAAATAGACACAGAAAACAGACAACCAGGGTGGGGGTGGGGGGAAGGGGAGAGAAATAAATAAATAAATAAAATCTTAAAAAAAAAAGATTCTAAGAAGTATATATTTCAACATATTTGATAATCATGAAATGAATCATAAAATCAATATTTATACAGTCAGTATATGTGTTACCACTCCACAGGGCTAAATATTTACTTTTTTGTCTTAAAAGAAAATCCAAAAGATGAGGTTATATCACTTCTCTTCATAGTCCTACAATGGAGGCAAGCATTATAAAGTAAGAACAATCTCTTTAGTCTGCCCTCAATTAAGAAATCTAATAGTGCATAACTGACTGAGCAATATTATTTTATATACATGATATATACATGTCGAGTGTGATTTATTCATTTTGCAGTCTCTTTAATCAACGAGTATCCATAAGGTGCCTGTAGAATTTGGCATTGTTTATGAATTCCAAAACTGGATATTGGATTGTGTTTGTAAACTGTTCCTTTCCTCTGGGCATTGATTGTACTAAATTCAAAAGTTTTCACTTCTACTTGATTAAATAGCCCAATCAAAACCACCTCAGTAAGACATTGAGTCCCTGCAGAGAAAACTACATGGCCAATAGTTGGCATTTTACTGCTGGAGCCCCAGGAAGTAAACACACGGAGAAGCAGATATACGCAATGAAAGAGAGAAGGCTCCATTATACACGGCAGAGGCCCTGAGAAGAGAGATTAGCCATTCACCTGATAGTCTACTGCTGGCCTTGTGGAGAAAACAGAACAGCTGAGACCAGAGACAAAGGAGTGCTGGGAGAGAGATGAGATTTATCCCAGCCTACATTTGATACTGGAAGAAGCTGGGACCACGGAACCTTGAGAGGAAGAGGAAGGCTGGACCCTTGCAGATGTTGGCAGTCTTCATGCTCCAATATGTGGCAACAGATGTTGATGAGGGAAGTAACTTAACGCTTTATGGCCTGGAAACTGTAAGCTTCTACCCCAAATAAATACCCCTTATAAAAGTCAACAGATTTCTGGTATTTTGCATCAGCACCCCTTTGACTGACTAATACAGTGCTTTTTATAGGCTTGTGCTATGCTAGATCCTGAACATACAAAGATGAATATGGCATAACTACCTGCCTGGAAGGAATATTGCCTTCATTAGAAAACATAACCCAACCGTTTTCTCTGGAAGTTAGGTTCTAATTTTTCTTTATGGATTTTGAATCTTCTTAATCCTTCCATGCAATGTCTAAATTATAGGACACATTTACCTTTTATGTTTGATTGTTACACTGCTAACCCCCAGTAAATCTTGCCCCCTCACTGTCCACATTTAGGAATCTCCTTCCACA
The DNA here is from genome assembly GCF_030445035.2 of Dasypus novemcinctus. Taxonomy (NCBI): domain Eukaryota; kingdom Metazoa; phylum Chordata; class Mammalia; order Cingulata; family Dasypodidae; genus Dasypus; species Dasypus novemcinctus. Next base: position 144,143,649 of record NC_080676.1, read on the forward strand.
TAAATTCTGGCCTTGACCCTGGGACTTGCTGTGGCCAGTGGGACATAGAAAGTATAAAACAGGGAAGCAGACTTGGCTCAGTGGTTAGGGCATCTGCCTACCACATGGGAGGTCCGCAGTTCAAACCCTGGGCCTCCTTGACCCATGTGGAGCTGGCCCATGCGCAGCACTGATGCGTGCAAGGAGTGCCATGCCACACAGGGGTGTCCCCCGTGTAGGGGAGCCTCATGCACAAGGAGTGCACCTGTAAGGAGAGCCGCCCAGCGCGAAAGAAAGTACAGCCTGGCCAAGAATGGCACCGCACACGCAGAGAGCTGACATAACAAGATGATACAACAAAAAGAAACACAGATTCCCAGTGCTGCTGATAAGGATAGAAACGGTCAAGGAAGAACACACAGTGAATAGACACAGAGGGCAGACAACTGGTGGGGGGGGAGGGGAGAGAAATAAATAAATCTTAAAAAAAAAAAGATTTCCCATTTTTTAAAAAACTATAAAACAAGCAGAGTATTTAAAAAATTATTTGTATGTGTATTATTCAATGCCTACCCAGATATAAGGCAAATTTCATTTTTAACAATCTCATTTTTTGTAATATAAAATTTTCACTGCTAATTGGGAAAAGACCATTCAGAGCACAGAAGGAATAACATATGAGTTAATACAATTCTCATTTAAGGCACAATGCAATTGAAGTCACAGTTCTTTCATCCAATCTTGTAGTACTACGGTGCTCTAACAATGAATGAATTCAAATGCTAGTGATTTTAAACCCTAAGTCCCTGGCTTGCAGTAAGGGTCCATGCGGTGGCCTTGGGGTTAATAGTGACACCAGGAGATCTAGAGGGTCTGAGGGTAAGAGACAGACAAGTTGGAGAGAACAAGCAGATTGAACCAAGGGTTTGCTTTCAATGGTAACTCTTAATTAAAACTGATTAGATGCCATGTGTCTTAAAAGAATGAGAATGATCTGTGATAATAATTAGGATGCATGAAGTTCACTTTATGTTCACGTGTCTGAATATGTTATTAAATATATTTATTGCTCTTTTCTCTTTACAAAAGAGCAAGGGACCTATTTTTATGAATCTGCTTAAAATATATAAAAATTTCAACACTGGTTTCTTGATGGGGGAGTTGCTTTAAAACAATTGGCTAGAGATGATCTTTCCAATAGAAATTCTACTCACAAGCAAGTATAAAATAAACTTTTTTATACTAAGTTTTTATGTAACATAAAACAAATATTATCTTACATGTTTCAGTCCTCAAAACTGTTAATAAGTTTTAGAAAATTGAAATAGTATCACCTGTTTCTTTGGGCCAGATTTATATTTGAACACTTAAATATCATTTAAGTAATTAGACAAACTTTGGGAGGATTCTAAAGCCAGATACTGCCAAAAACTTTTATAAAGTGCTTGGAATTTTAAGGGAAACCTAAAATAAATTCCAAGGCTGCAAGGAAATGGGATTTCTCCAAAGAAGAATTATTTAGCTCTGTATTATGATCATGTGATTTTTCATTGAGTTCAATGTTTTCCTATTTCAAGGGTGAAAACAGAGATTCCCACAATCATGATGGGTTTCCTGAGCATTGGCCCAAGTAAATTACCCAGCCCAGGTAATCTAGACAGTGCCTTACCTATGTCAGTGTTTAATATATTTCTTAAATATCTATGTTATATGAATGCATGAATAAATGAATAACTGAATGTTAATAATAAGAAAAATGATTTCTACGCATATAAATTTGAGATTCTTCAGTCTTTGAAGACTAGGAGTCTTCAAAAGCAAGTGCTCAGGTGATCAGCTTCTTCCCTACCTGATGAAAAGGAAGGCCAAATGAGCCCAAAAGGTTTTTAAAAACTGTAGGCTGGTTATGTCCATACAGACCAAATATCAGTCTGAAAACTGAGCAGTGCAGTCTATTCTCTAGACTGTTGGTAGGGAGGAAGAACAGCCATAGCTTTCCCCAAAATGGATGAAAAAGACTCAAATGCAACATTATTTAATAGCCTGTACCTTCTTAAGAGAAGAGCAATTCACCCTTTCTCTACTTTGCTGAAAACAGAACTGTCTCACTACTGTGTTTTTGCAACCTCTCCTCTCCTGTAACAGACTGGTTATCTCTTGAAATCAAAGAGGGTCAAACAAGAAATGGAAAACACACACACAAATTGGAAATACTTATCTTTTCCATCATATTAGAAGGCTGGGGCGGGGGGGAATGACATTTATTGCTCAAATAATGAAATAAAAATTCGGGTAGGAAAGTATACCCTTCTTACTACACACTCTATCGAGCATCTAATTTGGTTCAAACGTATTAGAAATGGGGATTTTTAAGTAGTTAAAAATTCCCTAAAAAATTTACCTAAAAATTATTGAGCCCTAGATCTATGTCAGGAAATTTCATATTTGTTTTCTCAATTAATCTTTAATCTTTATAGCCATGCTTTCAGAAAGTCACTATCTTCATAATGAAACTGATATTCAAAAGAGTTTAGTAATTTGCCCACTGTTTTAGTTTCCTTGTTGCTAAAGGAATACAGTGGGTTGGCTTAAACAATGGGAATTAACTGGTGCACTCTTTGAGGCTAGGAGAAGTCCAAAATAAAGTCATCATCAAGGAGATGCCTTCTCCCAAATGACTGAGGCATTCTGGGGCAGGCTGCTGGCAAGGCTTGGTCCTGGGTTCCTCTGTCACATGGCAATGTACATGGCGGCCTCCCCTGGCCTCCCCCTTGTTTTCTGGTTCCATTGACCTTCAGCTTCTGGATGCTACCTCTGTGACTGTTTTCCTCCTTGTGACCTTCCCTCAAAGGCCTTATTAACAGGATTAAGACCCATCCTGCTCCACACCTTATCTGAATAACCTCTTTTAACAAGGGCTCATACCCACAGAAATGGATTAAGGTTTTAAGAACATGTTTTCCTGGGGTATTTGGTCCAACTACCACCCCCACATCTAGGCATATTGCACATCCATGTCCAAATTCACCCTGAACTCTTTGACTCTGAACTTTCAACTCTATCAGTCTGACTTTGAATACAGGTGAGACTTGTTGTTAGCCTACTCTGTGAAATCCTGGTCCCAATTTAGCAATGATTTTGCTCATTACATATGCTTCTGCAGGCATTCAAACAATTGAAATATATTGATGGACATCCTTGGTTAAGTGGTCAGAAATTCTGCAACCCCTGGAATTTTCTATTGCTTCTGATAAAGACCTTGACATCTGAAATTCCTAGGTTTATGATGTCCTGACTGCAACACTAGCATTGGACACACACAGAAATAGAATTTGGGGAGCACTCCATTTATATGCCTCATATTTCAGAATCAGGAGAAAACCAAAATATGTTCTCCTGACATTTTTAAATAGTTTTTAAAATGCCTGCTTTAATTACTTTCTCTTGCTGCTGTCAGTCACACCACACTATGATTTAGCCACAACACAAACAAAATCAGACCTTCACAAATCCCTAGAGTTTCTCCATATATTATACACACACACATATATGCACATTCATTGCTCAACTCTTTTATTATTTCATTGTCTAACATTGTCTAACTGTGGACTCTCCAACTTTAGGACACTTTCAAGAATACCAAGCTGTTATTTATTTATAAGCCTTTGTTAGCAAAGTACAATGAAATAAACCACGGTTTCCTGCTCCTGACACTTCACATTATGGGGTTGGTGTGATGCCTCACCACAAAATGCCAGATGACCCGAGACACCAATTATTCAAGAATAACATCATACGCACTTTGAATCAAGTTATAGTTTAAAAAAGGCTCTGCTGCTGTCATTGGCAACAAGAAATATCTAGCTGCTATATTAATTCCCTAGGGCCACCATAACACAGTACCACAAACTTGACGGCTTAAAACAATAGGAACTTATTCTCCCATGGTTCTGGAAGCCAGAAGTCTAAAACTGAGGTGTCGGCAGAGCCACACTCCCTCCAAAGACTCTAGGGGAGAATCCTTCCTGGCCTCTTTCCCCTTCTGTTGGCACCAGGTGTTCCTTGACTCTTGGAAGCCTAACTCCAATCTCTGCCTCTGTCTTCAAGGCCTTCTTCACTATGCGTCTATGTCTCCTGTGTCTGTGTGTCTTTCTGTTTCTCTTATTATAAGGACATCAACCTTAGACTTAGGACCCTCCCTAGGCCCAGGATGGTATCATCTCAAGATTTAACTAATTTTATCTTCAAAAGTTCTTATTCCAAATAAATTCACATTCTGAGGTTCCAGGTGGATATGAATTTGGGGAGGTCATTATTCCACCACTCCAGCTGCCTTCACACTTGTGTTTTCAGATACTCTTCCCAAAAGGCTGTGCTACTCTTAATTATGAATTCCTCTATATAGCACTTGAGGTTTCTGCCCAAAGCCTATGACCATATATGTATTCAGATATTTAGAAAAGAAATATTGAATAATTATGCCATGAGTCATCATTTTGCCAATTCCCAATTACATGGCATTTTGCCATTGAAAACGTTAATGCTAGAACATCCAATCCTACAGGTATCTCCAGAGGATGCTAAACTACCATACACTGAAACCCGTATAACACTTGTTAGACTAGCAAATTCACTTCCAAATGGAACTCACGCCAATATTTTCTTCAGTCTGCATAGCACAGATAAGGGAATTATTTCCATGAAGGCATTAACTGAAAGTAAAAATCTACCAACCTGTTCATTGCTCTTTCTGTTGAATAAAATTTTAACTAAAGATAGAATGTGCTAGACTATTTAGCAAAAGTCTGCCAAAAGGAATTTTATGCCCTTGGGAAGTGACCAGGAAGCCTTGGACCAGAATCAATATTGATTTTTTAGGATTCTTTCAAGGGAAGAAAGTCTGGATTATGGTGAGCACCTTCGTAAAAGAAGCTGTAAGACCCATATTCCTATCTTAAAATCTTGCAACTATGATCGCAGAATCGTGATTGCTTAGCACTACATTTCGGTCAACTAATCTGAATTTTCATCATTTAAGCTAAGGGAATTTGTACACTAAATTTTTTTCAAGCAGTGACGATAAAGAATGTAGATGAATAAAAATGTACTGCAATGTATTGTTAGAGGAAACGGGCCAAATTGAAAGGATTAAGATAATGCAATGGTCATTATCACTGAATGGTATTTATGAAATGTAAAAGGATTTTTTTCCCCGAATTTCCCACTTTTCCTTTTCCATCTACTCACCCAATTCAAGCAAACAGTCCATTCTGAGTTACTTCCTCAGGATGTGGGTATAACAGGCTGGGGTGGAAAACAGAAACCTAAAAGGTCTCTGCTTTATATGTTTCCAAAATCCTAAACCCATTAAAGGGTTATTTTAGGGGTAAAAATGAATCTGGGGTGGGGAAACCATCATGATTTAGACAGGGAGGGATTTTCCCTGAAGACTAGAAAAATATCTACTAGGCTGGGAAAGGGCAGAGGAAAGACAAAGTATTGGTGGTTTAGAGAGAAAGTACTGACTCTGCTTCTCAGGTTAGAATTTCAACGAGGGGGCAAGACCCCAATGTGGTTTAGGAGGCAGAGAACCAATTTGGATATTTTCCTCTAGTCTTAGATCATAAACTAGAAAAAAAAATGATAAAGTTACAGATAAAGTGTCAGGGCAAATGCCGCTATACACATCTCCCAGGGAAAGTCCCTTGCCAGAGAACGGCATGGAAGCAAGAGCATGATGATTCAGTTCTCAAGCCTCGCTTGGAAGTAGCTGAGAGACCCACTGGACCTCAAGCCCCATGTGAGCAAGGATAAGAAGTTTCTCAGCGAGCAAGGACTTAAATAGCACCATGGATCTGTCCATAGAAAACTGTGTGGACAACAGATGACTCAAAGGCAAGATGGATTATGAACACCTTGGAATTATATAAATCTGCCCCAGAACTTAGACACAAATCAGGGAAATGAGAGAGGGAATCCCCTTCTGACAGGTTTAGTGCCTGATATCCTGGGAAGTAGAGGCTTCAGAGAGAAATGGATTTGATATGTAGAAAACATTTTATTTCTTGCATACCTGATTTCTTTTGGACTGGAATCTGTACCTGTTATAAATAACATTTATTTCATGAATTACAATTTATGAATTAGCTTCCAGATGCCTGATATCCCAGGTTTTCCTAACATCATGAACATAATGAAACTTTGCCACATGACCTTCAGACCCACTAATTTGTCATCATCTGTCCTCGTGCATGCTCTTTAGCATCATACAGTTGCTCACTGTGCATTTCACTTCTACTTTCTTCCCCCTCCACAGTTCTTTAGTAAACAACTTCTATATACAAAGCAAGGTAAAGAAATAGTCTCTCTGTCCTTCAATGTACAAGTGTTCTAGTAAGTCTTTTACTTCCATCATCATTTATGACCCATCAACAATACTAGATGCTTAACCAAAAACTATCTCCACTTCACACAAAGAACTTCAAGGAAAGCATCATTATCCCTTTTTTACAGACAGAAAACAGAGGCTTAGAAAAGCTAAGTAATTTGCCCAGAGACAAAGTGCTTGAAAGTGAGGAAGACAAGCTTCAAAATCTTTCCAATTTCTAAAACTTTCAGCCCAAGTTGATCTCCAGGCTTTTGAATATGTTGCACATCTTGAGAAAAGATTTCCTGAGGAACGGGGCAATTGGATAATGTAAGCCCTGATGGTCTTTTCACATTCTCAGGTTTCTTATATCTGTAAATTAAGGAAACGAACAAACTAGGCTATTATCTTTCTTCTCCTTAACTCCTAGCATAAACGGGAGATGTGGCATAAAGAGGTAAGGTGGGCATGAACTCTTCAGAAAAGAATTGTGCTTAATACACTCAGTTTTTATGATTTTTTTCCCCTCCAGGTACATTGGACTTGTTCCAACTTTATTTTCATGTTTAATTTGTTTTTACTTGAGGTTTGTTTGTTAGTTTTTCATTGGCTTATTTGTTACTTAGTATCTATGAATGTGTTACCCATGCAAACCTCTTACTGTACTTTGATTTTTCTTTTGAATTTCTAAGCCTGACTTTGTGGTGTCTACCTAGGATAATAGTTCAACAAATCTGAAAATGATTATTGCTTTCTGTTGGTATATGACCTTATTCAAAATTTCAATAAATATTTTGATAGATGCTCAAACTTTCCAGTCAGTACACATCACTTGAATCATGCTGTTAACAAGAAGTAGGTTGTAAATGGCAGTTTGGAGGGGGAAAAATGTTTTTAAAAGAAAATCATAAACCCATATATTAATTTAATTGATATTAGAGGTCCAGGTTAAATATACTTTCTGCATTAGTAACCCCATTTATTTCCTTTTGTTCAGCTTCCTAGCTTTCTCTTTTTTATTTTGAGGTGCAGGGGTTGAACTCAGGACCTCATACATGCCAAGCAGGTGCTCAACCACTGACTTACAACCACTGCAGTCACCGTTCTATTTAGAGTTCTTTCTCTCTGGCTTTCTTGACTCTCAATACCAGAAAAACAGTAATTGTGGGGAATAATGAGGCATTTGGAAGGAAAAATAATTATATAAGCAGTTTCTAATAAGATAGACAGTATTTAAACTGAAATATTTTTATTTTACTATTTTCAGACATATAACACAAATATACAATTTCCTTTTAAAGAGAATCAAAATATTTTCTTTTGAGGAAATAATTATTTCTTAAAATTAAAATAAACCATTTATAAATGATATCACTGACAACCAGCAAGATGGCAGCAGACTAAGGAACTCCTAGAGTCAGCTCATGCTAGAGGACAATTAGTAATCATCCAGAGCTATCTAAAGCACTTCCAGGAGACCAGAGGGCATCCTGCAACATCCTTAAGGGAATGGAAGGAGGACACTGCCCATCTGCAGAGAAGATTCATAAGTAGAGCACTCCATGCAATGGAGGTCAGTGCCCATCCTCCACTGGAGGCAAAAGCTGCCTCAGGAACTATTCTGTGGCTGGAATTGGAAGTTCCATTTCCCAAAAATGAGGGAGGAAGAGACAGTTGGGCACCAACTTTAGCTACTGATTGTAAATTAGGCAGGCTAAGGTATAACCCTAAGAACAGCTAAAGTTTGAACTGTCCAAGTCAGAAAGATGCCAGTAGTCACCATTTTAACTCTGCCCCCAGCATTAGGGGAAGCAGGGATGATTGAAGATTGCAGTGAAGGTAGGGACCTGTTTCTTTCACCCAGATGGGACTGCATCCCTAGCCTAGGCTTCAGCCCCACCTCTAGCAGGGAGAAAGCTGGTGTGACCTGCACCAGTCTCTCTGGATAACTGCAGGAACATTTGTCTGGCACAGACTAAATAGTCAGAAATCTACTGGGGCAACTGCCATCATTCTGTACCTGTACACCACAGATTGCTGCCCACACCTGCAGCTCCATCCCCACCACAGTCTCTCTGGGCAACTACAATCTAGGTCTGAACAAGTTGGATTATTAAACACAGCTGTAGCTCTGTCCCTACCCCTACTAAAGAAGAAAGTTGGGAGAATCTTCATCAGTCCTTGGGGCAATAAGGGCAGCTTGAACCTACATAGCTTGCAGCACCAAATACATCCTTGACTCCTGTATTAGTCGACCAAAGTGGTGCTGATGCAAAATACCAGAAGCCTGTTGGCTTTTATAAAGGGTATTTATTTGGAGTAGGAGCTTACAGATACCAGGCTATAAAGCATGGGTTACTTCCCTCACACAAAGTCTATTGTGTCAGAGCAAGATGGCCAACATCTGCGAGGGTTCAGGCTTCCTGGGCTCCTCTCTTCCCAGGGCTTGCTTCTCTTTCCTCTGTGTGCTTACTTTCCAGGGCTCCAGCTTACGATTTCAGCATCAAACTCCAACATCAAAACTCCAACATTAAAAAGTCTCACATCAAAAGCTCCAACTCTGTCCTTTGCCATGTCTTTTATCTGTGAGTCCCCACCCACCAAGGGGCAGGGACTCAATGCACTACTGGCGAGACCCAATCAAAGCCCTAATCATAATTTAATCATGCCCAGGTACAGACCAGTTTACAAACATAATCCAATATCATTTTTGGAATTCATAACTATATCAAACTGCTATAGCTCCTACTACACAGCCAGCAAGAGAGGAAGGACAAGAAAGCCCTAAATTAAAGAGGAAAACTGCACCCAGAATAAACACATCTAACAAGCCAGATGTCAAGACACCAACAAAAAATTGCAATCCACACCAAGAAACAGGAAGATATGGCCCAGTTAAAGGAACAAGATAAGCTCCCAGATGACATAAAGGAGTTGAGTCAACTAATCATAGATGTTCAAACAAATCTCCTTAATACAGTCAATGAAATGGCTAAAGAGATTAAGGATATTAAGAAGACAATAGATGAGCCACAAAGAAGGATTTGAAAGCATACATAGAGAAAGAGCAGATCTTATAGGAATGAAAGGTCCAATAAATGAAATTAAAAATACACTGGAATCATATAATAGCAGATTTGAGGAGGCAGAAAAAAGGATTGGTAAGTTTGAAGAAATGGCCTCTGAAAGTGAACATACAAAAGAACAGATGAAGAAAAGAAGGTTAAAAAAAATTGAACAAATTATGGAACTAAACAGCAAGAGAAGTGCAAAATATGTGTCATGGGTTTTCCAGAAGGAGAAGAGAAGGGAAAAGGGGCAGAAGGAATATTTGAAGAAATCATGACAGAAAATCTCCCAACCCTATTGAAGGGCATAGATATCCATGTCCAAAAAGCACAATGTACTCCCATCCAAATAAATCTGAATAGACCAACTCCAAGACACATACTAATCAGAACGTCAGTTGTTCTGAGAGCAGCAAGAGAAAAGCAATGCATAACATATAAGGGATACTCAATAAGATTAAGTGCCAATTTCTTATTGTCATGGAGGCAAGAAGACAGTGGCATGATATATTTAAGATACTGCAAGAGAAGAACTTCCAGCCAAGAATCTTATATCAAGCTAGACTGTCTTTCAGAAATGAGGGCGAGTTTAGAATATTCACAGATAAGCAGAAACTGAGAGAGTTTGTAACCAAGAGATCAGCTTTGCAGGAAATACTAAAGGGTGTGCTACAGATGGAAAGAAAAGACAGGAGAGAAAGACTTGAAAGAGAGTCTAGAAATGAAGATTATATCAGTAAAAATAGCTAAAAGTAGCAAAAGATTGGTGGAAATAAAATATGACAGATAAAACTCAAATATTTTGGGATAAACTTAACAAACAATGTAATGCTCTTATATTCAGAAAATTACAGCCAACTGTTGAAAAAAATTTTAAAAGACCTAAATATTGGAATAACATTCCATGCTCACAGATTGGAAGACTAAATATCAGTAAGATGTCAATTCAACTCAAATTGATATACAGATTCAATGCAATCCCAATACAAATGCCACCAGCAATTTTTAAATAAATGGAAAACATGATTATCAAGTTTATTTGGAATGGTAAGGTGTCCTGAATAGCCAGAAACATCTAAAAAGGAAAAGCAAAGTTGGAGGACTCTCACTTCCAGACTTTAAATCATATTTCTTAGCTACAGTGGCAAAAACACATGATATTGGCATAAAGACAGACACACAGATAAATGGAACCGAATTGATGGTTCATAAACAGACCCTGACATCTATGGTCAACTGATTTTTGACAAGCCTGTCAAACCCACCCAGCTTCAGCAAAACAGACCATTCCACAAACGGTGCTGACAGAACTGAATATCTATAGCCAAAAGAAGGAAAAAGTACACCAATCTCACACCTTATACAAAAATTAACTCAAAATGGATCAAAATCCTAAATATAAAAACAAGAACAATAAAGTTTCTAAGAAAATGTAGGAAAATATCTTTAAGACCTGGTGATAAGTGGCAGCTTCTTAAAGGATATAAGAGAAGGACTGAGATGGACTACTGATGTTTAATGTATGTAGAAGTTTTAGTTAACTTTACCATAAAAGTGTGGAAATGTACAGAGTTGATGGTAACACATTATAGTGAGTAACATCTGGTTTATAAATGGGAATGTAGGCTGAAAAGGGTAGTCCAGATATGTAAATGCCAAATGAAAGAAAGCCAAAGAATAATCTAGGTACTGACTAACACAGTAAACCCAGAGATGGATAAGAATAGTGATTGATGGTACACATGTGAGAGTGTCCTTTGTGAGTTAGAGCAGACATACATCACTATTACAGGGTGGTGGAAATGTGGAGAAGCATGGAAAAAATACAACTGCAGTGACCTCTGGGTTGTGGTTAACAGTGATAATGTAATATTCATGCATCTATGCCAAAGATGTACTGTGTTGATAATGGGGGAGTATGGAAAAAGTGTGCCAAATGTACTCTATGGACCTGGTAATAAAGTCTGGTGATATTATCTCATAATCTCTAACACATGTTCTACCACAGTGTGGTATGTTGATAGGGAATTCAGCACATGTGCATGATTGTTTTGTAAATTTACAACTTCTGTCATAAAAATACATTTAAAAAATAATAATAGGATTGGTTGGGGGGAAAACACACCAAATGTAAGATAAGGACTATAGTTAATAGTAAGATTTTGACAATATTCTTTCACAATTTGTAACAAATGTCTAACAACAATGTAAGGCGTTGGTGATGGGCTAATGTATGGGACTGCTGTGTGATGTTATACATGGTTGTTTTGTAAGTTCACAACTTTTACTATATACTTATTGTTTATGTATATTCATGTATAAAGAATATAGTAATAATAATAATAGTAATAATGAAAGGATGGGTTGGGGGAAAAATACACCAAATGTAAGATACTTTGGTTAGTGGTAATAATTTGAGGATGCTCTTTAATGATTAGTTAAAAATGTTTCACAACAATGCAAGGTATTGGTGGTAGCATGAGGTGAGGTATGAAAGCCCTATATGTGTTATGTGTTTGTTTTATAAGTTCATAACTATTACTATACACTTATTGTTTATGTGTGTTTATGTATCAGTGATGTACTTCAATAAATTTTTTGAAAAAGTTAAAAAAATGATATCATTAAATAAAAATTTAATTTGACTTGAAAAAAATTTTTTAAATATGCCAAATTTTAATATAACTGAAATTATTTTATCCCTTTTAGTACTTGTTCTGCAGACTATAGTGAATTTTTACACATATTTTGGCATAGCACAGATATTCACTGAGAGTGATATAAAGGAACTACAAGGAAAGATACATACCTAACACTGAAAGGGTGGGGTGGGGGTGAGTTTGGAATGTAGCAACAGCCTAGCCAGCAACAACCTCTTACGCAGTCAGACACTCTTCTGTGCAATTCAGGGTTATGCCTAAAGCAAGTAACCAGAGAATCAGAGAATAAAGTCTGATCCCATCAAGAGCCTCTAAAACCCAAAAGGTTGGATAGATAGGGTGCTGCTGGACAATGCTCCAAAAAAATGCACTCTATTAAAATACATCAGAGAGACTCCACTTTCAGAAAAATAGAGATAATTTTCTCTATTTCTCCCACCAATTACAGTTAAAAATCACGGATATTATGAAAATAAAACAAACATAAGAAGGCTCTGAAAAGAGAAAAGAAGGCAGACCAATTGGGTCTTTGGGACCCATGGAAAGACATAGTGGTGAGTTCACTGAGCTTTCTTTTTGCATCATACATCCCTGATGGGTTTCTGGAGAAGCCAGCCACCTAGAAATGCCTGCAAGCATGGACCAAAAAAAAAAAAAAAAAAGAAAAGAAAAGCCTGCCCTCTCAAGCCAAAGGGCCAGGAACAGGTATTCCAGCAAGACAGAAAACTTTTAAACAATAACCACTCCACTCTAGCCGCATGCATTAGAAAAATGCACTCAACCCAACCCTATCTCCACTAGGAAAGGCCTAATGGGGAACCTAGACTTCTATCTCCACCAGGCTATAATAAGCACCTCAACCTCTTTACCAGATTGGTGTCAGAGAAGACTCAGATGTTATGGTTGATTTTCATCTTGCCAGACAGTGAGGAAACTCTACACCTCTCCCACACTGGAAGGCTACACTTCCATCCCACTCCTCCTCCTTCCTACTGGGTGGTATCAGAGAAAGCCCAGAGGAGAGTGAGAACTTTTTGCACTGCCCAGGGGTAAGGAGGACAACCTCGACCAAATGTGTCAGAAGATCCATGAGGAGCAGTAGTGCAACACTCCTGTCCCTCCCACCCAGCGTATTTTAAGAGGAGGCCTAGTGGAAAGCCTGAAATCCCATCTCCACTAAGTAGAAATAAGCACAGATCCTCCAGGTGTCAATGGAGACACCTGACAGTAATAAAGAGGCCCCCTCCCCTATTCACCAGAGCAGTTTCAGAAGCCTGCTATAAGTTAAGATATAAATAAGATCAGAGTCTCATAGCATAATATCCATAATGTTTGAGTTTCTGTCAAAAATTTCTCATCTTACCAGGAACCAGGAAAATATCAACATTAATGAGAAAAGATAACCAACAAACACCAAAACCAAGTTATGAATGCACAACTATGTTATTACACCTAATTCCATTGATTGTACGCTTTGGATGGATGAATGCTTTATTAGCATGTATTAATAAAATTGACTTGTCAAAAAAAATCAATCATAAAAATGTTTCAACTAGCAATAGTGAACATATTTGTAGAAATTTAAAAAAAAAATAGAAAGCCTCAGCAAAGAAATAGAAGACAAAGAAGAACCAAATGAAAATTGCAGATAGGAAAAATAACTGGGGGGTGGAGGTAGGATCCTCAATGGATGAACCGAAAAGCAGAACGGAGAAAGAGTGAAGAATCAGTGAACTTGAAGGCAAAACAATTGCTATTTTCAATCTGCATAAAAGAGAGAAAATTGGGGGGATAAAAGAGAGCTTCAAGGACTAGTAGGGCTATTGCCAAATAACTAAATATGGTGGTACTGCAGGGACAGTTACTGGACATTGTATGTCCTCCCATGGCCCACTGGGTGTACCTGGGGAGAGTGTAAACCATAATGTGGACCACTGATCATGTGGTGAAGCAGTGCTCAGAGATGTATTCACCAAGTGCAATAAATGTGCCATGATGATAGAGGAGGTTGTTGTTATGGGAGGTGCGGTGGGAGGGTAGGGGGTATATGGGGACCTCATATTTTTTAATGTAACATTAAAAAAATGAATAAAGACAAAAAACAAAAAACAAAATACAATAACCAAATATGTATCACTGGAGTCCCAGAAAGAGAGAAAATAACAGGATGGAGCTGAAAAGGTTTTTAAAGAAATAATGACTGAAAATTTCCCAAATTTTACAAAAGACATAAACATACAAGTTCAAGAAGATGAGTGAACCCCACACAGGATAAAACAAAGAAATTCATGCCAAAATGTATGCTAGTCAATCTCCTGAAAACTAAAGGCAAAGAAAATATCTTAAAAGCTGCAAGAAAAGACACTTTACCTATAGGATAAAAACCATTCAAATGACATCAGATTTCTCATTAGAAACCTTGAATGTCAGAAGGAAGTAACACAATATTTTTTAATTGCTGGAAGAAAAGAACTGTCAACCCAGAATTCTATATCCAACAAAAATATCTTTTAAGGACATTCTTTGTGAGATGAAGAAAAACTGAGACTATTGCCAGCAGACTTAACCTAAAAGAATCACAAAAAACAGTTACCTAAACAGGAAGGAAATGATTTAAAAAAATAATAATAATAATCACAGAATATCAAGAAAAAAGAAAGCACAATGGAAGAGCAAAAACATGAAGAAAGGGAAAGCTTGGAGACTAGTTCTACCCCTTTTTGTAAATCTATATAGATTCAAATAAAGTAATGATCAGACCATAATTGGGTTAAACCACCTAGATGTCCTATACAGTAATGACTAATGAAGTAATGACTTCATTAGTATAGACTAATGAAGCCACACCATCTACCAACAATCTAGAATTGTGGATTATCTCTCTCAAGGTCAGCTGATTCAGAATGATCCTTGATTCTTCATATACAACAGAAGGCAATGAACCACTGCAGGAAGATGAACAAAGATGTAAATGAGGAGGTTAGTGTAAAGAAAGAAGAAACCCTTCAAGGCAACAATGAACCCAAATCCTCCTTTATGGGATGCATTCAGTTCATGAACGAATGTTGAGATTAGCTTTGAACAAAGAAACCAAAGACCCCATTTCCAAAAATCTCTATGATGCTGGGCAATGACTGGAGTAAGTACCTTCTGAGGAAAAATAACACTATCTTGATGAAGGAAACAGAGATAAGGAATTCTACAAGAGGGAATAAGAGCAGTATCAGAACACAGGACCCAACAGGCTTCAGGAAAAAAAAACAGAACCATGAATCCCATAAGCAAGATGTTGCCCAACAAACAACTCATGATCATGAGAAAGAAACAAAGGCAAGGAAACAGTCTGGTTTTAACATCCTTATATTTATGGAATTCCTGAGCAGAGCTTGGGAGAGAGAACTTTGCCAGTTTCACAGATAGGTCATGGAACTTGAGCAAAGGAATGCAGCACTGAAAAAGCATGTGGATGATGTGCACAAATCAGTGGAGAAGTTGGGGCTAATGTGATCCATGAACCGAGCCACAATACAGTCTTCCAGCAGCATCAGAGATGCTGCAGCACATGTTGACTAGCGTCTTTGTCAGCACGTCCTCCTCTGGAAGTTAAGAGATACCTGCAGTGGACACCTTGATTTACAGGTGAACAGACTGTATAGAATAATTCTAGTTCATTCTTGTCTTAGTTTGCCACATGACTGTCAATGCAAAGTACCCAAAATAGCTTGGCCCAAAACGGGAATTTTATTTGGGGTAAAAGCTTACAGTTCTGAAGCCATGAAAAGTCAAAATCAAGGCACCATCAGACATGTTTTCTAACCAAAGTCAGCTACTGGTAATTCTCGCATACCACCATGTGGCCATGAGGCATATGGCAAGTCTCATTTCCGCAGCCTTGAACTGTTCCTTGGGTCCAGCCTCTGATGGGCTTCATGCTTAAGCAATCCTCAAGTCACTCTCACATGGCAGGAACAAAAATGACAGAATCCCTTTTCCTGTGTGTGTCTCTCTCTCTTTGCGTCTTTGTTTATATCAGACCCAGCAAGAGGGCAGAGATTCAACCTGAGTCCTGCATCACTGATGTAATCCAGGCAAAAGGGTCTCACTCCCACAGGAATGGATTAGATCAAAAACATAATTGTTCTCTTTTTGGGATCCATAAAAGAACTTCAAACTGTCGTAATTACCAAGACAATGAAAACTTAATAGCTAAGTTTTGAGAAATTGTAGAAAGGCTGGATTGTTTGAGAGTGGTGATGAGTTCTCACTGATTTGAGGTTATTTGTTACTTATATGGCAGCACTATATAAAAATTAAGATAGCATCTAACTTTATCACTAACAAGAACAACTAAGAACCTGGAATTATGTTGCATAAAGGAGTTCAAGAAAGAACTGGAGATGATTAAGATTCCTGTTGCTAGTTACTAAATGTATTTTTTAAATGTAAGAAAAACAGGGGAGAAAAAAAAAGACATTAGAAGCCCTTTGATGCCTCTCAGAGTTGCTCCTGACAAAGGCCTCCTCCTGCTTATTATATCAACGGGTTCTAGAAACATCTGTAGTGTCAACTTCTAGACCCAAGTATTTGATGCTGTCATGAAAATGGTCAAGAAAATCACATTGACTCTGACTTCTTTTCCAAATCAACTATTCGGGAGTATGAAAACCAATCCAATTCAACAGAAAAATGAAAGACATTTAACTTTGTGTAGACTGATGTTTCATTTCTATTTTTATCATGATCTTCTTCAGTTCCATTTAGCAATAATTCTTTTTTGAGGTACCAGGGCTGGGGAATGAACCCAGGACCTCGTATATGGGAAACCAGGTTCAACCACTGAACCACATTGTCTCCCTGAGTTGGTTTTTTCATTTGTTTGCTTGTTCTTTGTATTTTTTGTTTTTAGGAGGCACCAGGAAACAAACCCAGGACCTCCCGTATAGGAAGTAGGTGCTCAACCACTTGAGCCTCATCCACTTCCCTCTTATACCTTTTTTAACCTATGTATTATTTTAAATCTTCTATCAGCATGTGAACAAACATTTTGATATTATAATTGACTGGGAGTTCAGGTTAAATTTTAATATGCTAAGGGACTTGGAATCAAAAACAGTTTTTTGGGGTTTTTTCCTCTATTATTTTTTAAAAGTTACATTAAAAAAAATGAGGTCCCCATAAATCCCCCTTCCACCCCCTCACCCCACTCCTCCCACATCAACAACTTCTTTCATTATCATGGGACATTTATTGCATTTAGTGAATACATTTTGGAGCACTGCTGCACCACATGGATAATGGTTTACATTGTAGTTTACACTCTCCCCCCAGTCCACTCTGTGGACCATGGCTGGACATACAATGTCCAGCATCTGTCCCTGCAGTACCACCCAGGACAACTCCAAGTCCTGAAAATGCCCCCGCATCATATCGCTTCTTCCCTCTCCCTACCCTCAGCAACTACCGTGGCCACTTTCTCCACATCAGTGCTACAATTTCTTCCATTACTAATCACAATAGTTTCATAGTAGAATAAAAAGAGCCTCTTTTGAAGAAGACAAACAAGAATATCAGACTTGAAGTCTTGGTTCTGCTCCTGCCATTGACATGAAAACTAATACTGTGGGTCAAGTTCTCTATATGACACAGTTCATCTAAAACACACACACACACACATACACACATAATTTAAGAGATATATAGTGTCTACAGTGTACTTGAAAAGAATCTGAAGATCTGAATAGCCCTATTAAGTGAACATTATTGACCCTCTGGTTTCCCCCACCTCCCACCCTTAGAAACCAGAATCTGATTTGCAGAATTTTAGAAAACTCTATATGTCAGAGTACCAGTAGGGCAATCAATGTGGTATCCCAAGACCAAGTCAAAAAATATATATCTCAATAAAGGGTGTATAAATTAAAAATTCCTTTTCTGAATGTAATAATTCCCAATTCATTCTCAATTCTGGCCCCTTCCCATTATGTGAGCCAGAGACATGGAGTAAGACTATCAATGGGACCATACTCTAAATTCGGAGGTGCTAATCCGCCAAGGTTTCATGCAGTGTGAGCTGAATTTGGTTGGGGAGAGGGAGGAAGGAGAGGCAAGTAGGTTAAATCTGATCTTTGCATTTTATATTCCGAGAAGGGACAAAGATGTCTGCTATTGTCTTGCTTCCTTTAGCAAAGGCCCCATTAGGAGAGTCAAGAGCAATACTTTGACCTTGAGACTACCTAACAATTTTATCCTTAAACAGGCAAAGGAAAACTGTGAATTTCAAAGTTTCTACCAAGTCTTGGATTGCCAAACATGCATTGCAAACTACCATTTTCTCTGAGTAAACAGCTTTTTGGAACTTTTTGTCATAAAAGACATTGGAAGTAGAGTTCGGAATGAGGGGGTTGAAAAGAAGAAAGTTAAGATGCTCCCTTTAATGAATTAGCAACAAATTCCTCATTCAGTAATACTGTCCATTTAAAAAGGGGTTTGAGTTGGGGAGGGGTGAAATTGGGGAATTTGAGCAAAATTGGAGGGGAAAACAGACTGAAATGAGAGAGCAGACCCATGTAAAAGCAATTCAGGAGCCACTTTTTAAAAAGTATAAAAAGTTATCTCTTGGAGCAGAAATGGCCAGTAAACTTCAAGAAAGATGATTTATTTATGTGGTTTGATTCTAATTCCTTGTCACTATCACCAAACCTTTAGAGAAAGTAAGTTTTCCATAATAGCTCTAGGATAGTGCTACACTGAGGAATCAAGGAGACGTGACCGTTTCTGACTTTGAATGAACTGGTTTTGCAGGAGACAGGTACCAGCAGGATGAGAGATCCAGAGGTGATAAAGTGAGATAGGAAATGAATATTCGGAGACATGGTGAATTGGGAGACTGTAAGAACCAAAAGCATCTGATACCCATTCCCCTTCACTCCCCTACCTGTTGAAACAAAAGGAAGGCATTTACTGATTAAATCATTTATTGAATTTGTGCAAGAAAGGCTCATTTTTTGAATTTGTATTTTCAAAAGACAGAGTAACCCAGAGGCTGGAGGACTTGGGGATACTCAGCTCATACATTTCCTTCTCTTCAGGATCCTTGAAATCTTGTACCTTTTAGCGCCTACCATTGAGCATTATGAAGGTTTCCAAGTAGATCTGGATGCTCTTGCCCCTTAGGGTATTATATGGGTTCATGCGTGTTTCCTGCCCAGAGTTACCTTTTGAAAAATCAGAAATCTTACATAGCAAATAGAGAAAAGACATTCCAAGAAAAAATGTCAGTAAGGTTGTTCTTGGTTGGACCTAACCATGACCAAGGAAGGACAGCTTGTTAGGGAAATTTTACTGGGCATTATGTGGGACACCTAGAGCAAAAACTACAGGATAAATTACATATTTGCTTCAGACTTCTTCCACTTAAGCTGGTGTCTTGGTTTAATTCTCCTGACACTGAGGCCTAAGATGGGGACTTGGTTTGGGTACAGGTAGTTTGTTATGAGATTCCAAGAAACAAGAATGAAGGAATGGGAGGGTAAGAAGAGAAGGAAGAAAGAGAATACATAAACAGGAATGTAGTTCTTTCAAGCCCTCTAAGAAGCAATCAAAAGCCCTCCCACAGTAAATAAAAAATGAGTTTTTATGGCTATAAATTTCAGAATGAGTCAGGAGGTCATTCCAGAGATTACACTTATGCATGTCTCAGCAGGATCTCATTGAATGCCACAGTAAATATTCCCTCAAATAGCAGGGTACCTTAGGGTTCTAGAGACATCTAGATTCTACAGACAGGGCAGACAGCTCAGGAGTTTGGTGCCCTGCCAGTGAACCCTACTTTAGAATTTATCTTCCCCAGTGTGACAGAGCTGCACTCATTTGTGGTTTCCCTACACATGGCTCTTTTGTCCCATCTATCTGAACCATAGATAGTACTATACTTAATAGGTGTATGTCCAAGAGACTTAAATCTTTGATTCATCCATGTGCCAGTTGAGCCATGAATCCCAGCAGAGTTGCAACACACAATCTTCAGTTCTTTGAACACACCCAGGACAACTAACAAGGAGGTGATGATGGACAACACTCATCCCAAGGAACAGAGGGTGTCTGCAACTGCAAGCAAGACAATTCCATCCATCTGCCTCATGGGATCTAAGCCCCCTCTCAATTAGAAATAGAATGGGCATCACCATTTCAAAACCCTCAAGATTGAGGAATGAACAGTGGACTAAAGTAGACATTATTATTCTAGTAATGGGAGAACTTATATCATTGATATAAAGGCAGTGGCCATCAGAGGTTCTGAGGGGAGAGAGAGGGAAGAATAGGTGTAATATAGGGACATTTTCAGGACACTGGAATCATCCTGCATGACTTCGCAATGACAAATACAGGCTATTATATATATTATCATAACCTACAAAATTGTGTGGGACAGAGTGTAAGCTATAATGTAAACTATAATCCACCATTAATGATAACACTTAGTATCTCTAAAAAAATTTTTTAAAAACCTCCAAGAATCATCTGCCTTAAAGGACAATAGGAGGCTGAGGGATTTCTACACCAACTTCCCATCATTCTTGGTTAAGGATTATCATCAGAGACATAAATCTCTACCACTTCCTATCTGCACTTTCCTGAGCCAATTCCTAAGAAAACCTGAGACAGCTGCTAGCAGGAGATGAGTCTGAACTCCCAGGGAACATCCACCAAAGAGGGCAGAGAGGAAGAGATGCAGGGCATCAAAACATCTGCTACAGCTTAGAGTCCAAATCAGCCACCCAAAGTCCACGTAATGTCCTTTTCAGTTCCCACAACAAACTGGTCAATGACAGCCTAAAAGTGGAAGTCAGTCTTTCTGCCCCCATCATGCCTCTTCCCAAGAATGTAGACTTCAGCAAATCAATTAGCCTATGCACACAGTTGAATTGTTAGTAACAAGGGTTGAAAGATGAATAGCATCCGTCACTGCCCTCAAAAAGTATATGATTCAGGGATAGAAATAGACACAAAGAGGTCATTTTTAATAACATGATGAACACAATGTAAAAGGTACATAGGCAAGTGGTGCTAGAAGAGGGCAGAGAAGTAGTAGCCATTGGTCCAGTCTGGATACCGGGAGTGTGGTCAGCAAAGTCTTCCTGAAGGGGGCATTGTTGGTACACAAAAGAGTGTAAAAGGACCATGAAAAACTTGAACCAACGTTTTGTATGCTACTCTTTTCCTTATTTGTTGCTTCCAACTTTTGCATCTTCTGATAGAACCACCTCTATTTTCATGGAACAATTTAAAGCTAACCAACCTATGTAGAAGACTCAACATTCTGCAAACACTTAGGAGTATCGACTGTGGCCTGAGCACTGAACTATATGCTAATCCTAACCATCAGGGTGCTCACCATAAAATTTGCTTTTTGTATTACATGTGAAAACATTTTGAGGCCTCAAAACTTATACTACATTTATAAACATGCTGGGATCAAAGACAACAGTCAGTATAAACACTTTTTTTGCATTCAGAAGCTGAAACAGGAAAACAAGAAAAGTCTGCCTGAGTGTTTTAATATGTTATATATCTGTGCCTTATATTAAATGGTCAGTTTCATGTACTAATAGCTAATATTTTCAGTGAAAATTTTATTTTGGGAAATTGATTTTCCTGTGTGAAAACAGATGTACTAGTAAAATTTCAATACAAAAAGAATAGGTTCAAATTTGAAATTTCTCTAGCCACTCTAAATTTCATTATTATTTTATGGCAAATGTTGGATTGGACTTAATTTAAACCACTCTAAGACATTTTAAAGAACTGTCTTTTTCTAATGAATTAATCTAATAATAATATAATTTTGTTAAATTTACTGAAATTTTTAGCAACAGTGTGATCATCCTGTCAGCTACATGAGGGAAAATCTGAAAAGCAAATCTGAAAAATAAATTTAATTATTTTGAAGTTTGTGACCAGAACCTATTCATGTCAGTTATATGTAACCACAGAGATTTGATCTTAGGCAATTAAAAAAAACATAGCTATTGAATTTTATAATTCCTGTGGCATAGGATACCTATCCCACCAATTTTTCCTTAGATCCCTGATAGCTGTATTTTCTACTTTACATTACTTTTGGCTAAATTTTATGTTTTAAATATATATATATATATAAATATATGCACTTTCCATCTACTAAACGTCTCCCTTCTCCTCCCTCAAATATCTCTCTCACTCATTCTTGTACATGGGCACACACACAGAGACATTCTCTCTCTTTCTTCATATATGATCTAATCAGTGATCCATGAAACATTTATCCTATATCACATGTCTTTTTTACTTTTTAGAAAAGGAATTGGGTCAAAGAAAAAATCATAAGAAAATTAGAAAATGTCTTGAAATTAATGACAAAAAAACACACAGGATACCATAATTTATGGTATGCAGTGAAGATATTGTTCAGGGGAAATTCACTATTGTAAATGCGTATATTAAAAAAGATGAAGGATCTCAAATAAGTAACCTCACTGCACATTTGAAAGAACTAGAAAAAGAAGAGCAAACTAAACCCAAATGGAGAAGGAAGGAAATAATATTTGAGTCAATATAAATTAAATAGAGAATAGAAAAACTACAGAGAATGTCAATGAAACCAAAAGTTGGTACTTTGAAAAGTTCAATAAAATTTATAAACCTTTAGTTATTCTGACAAAAAAACAGGGGGTACGAATAATTAAAATCAGAAATGAAAGGGGGGGATATCACTACTGACTCTGTGGAAATAAGAAATATTATAAGACTGCTATGAACAATTGCACACCAACAAATTGGATAACCTAGATGTAATGGACAAATTTCTGGGAGTACATGGATTATCTAAACTGACTCAACAAGAAATAGAAGAGCTCAACAGACCATTAACAACTAAGGAGATTACATAAAAAACTTCCAACAACAACAACAAAAAGTTCAGGGCCAAGTGGCTTTATTGGTGTGTCCTACCAAATATTCAAAGAATTAAGGCCAATACTTCTCCGACTCTTTCAAAAAGTAGAAGAGGAGGGATCACTTCCTAAATCATTCTATGAGGCCAGCCTCATCCTAACACTAAAGCCAAATAAAGGTACCACAAGGAAAGAAAACTACAAACTGATATCTGTTAAGATCATAGATGCAAAAATCCTCAGCAAAATACCCGCAAACCAAATCCAACAGCACATTAAAAGAATTATGTACCATGACCAAGAGGGATTTAATCTAGAAATGCAAGGTCAGCTCAACATAAGAAAATAAATCAATGTAATAAACCACATTTTAAAAAATGAAGGAGAGGGAAGTGGTTGTAGCTCAACTGATAGAGCTCATCCACCTACCATATGGAGGGTCCAGGGTTTGATACCTAGGGCTTCCTGACCCATGTGGTGAACTGCCCCACACACAGTGCTGTCACACGCAAGAATTGCCGTGCCACACAGGAGTGTCCCCCATGTAGGGGTGCCCCATGCGCAAGAGGGTGCTCCGCAAGGAGAATTGCCCAGCACGAAGAAAACGCAGCCCACCCAGGAGTGGCACCCCACACACAGAGACCTGACACAGCAAGATAACACAACAACAAAAAAGTGACACAGTTTCCCAGTGCCACATGACAAGAATGCAAGTGGACACAGAAGAACACAGTGAATGGACAACAGACAGCAGACAATGGGGAGTGGAAGGAGAGAAAAAAAAAATGAAGGAGAGAGCAGATGTGGCTCAAGTGGTTGAGTGCATGCTTCCCACATAGGAGGTCCTGGTTCAGTTCCCAGTGCCTTGCCTCCTAAAAATCAAAAAAACAATAAATAAGCAAATAAATGAAAGAATGAACTCACAGGAGCCAATGTGGTTCAGTGGTTGAGCACTAGCTTCATACACACCAGGTCCTGGGATCATTCCCCCGCTCCAGTACAAAAAAAAGGAAAGAAAAAAAAGAGGAAAGAATACACATGTGCATTTCAACTGATGCAGAAAAGGCATTTCACAAAAACCAGCATGCTTTCTTTAAAAAAAGAAAAACAAGAAAAAAAGAAACAGACAAATATGAGCAGCAGCAAAGTTCCTCAACAAGATAATGGGCATATGTGAAAAAACTACAGCTAACATCATACTCAACAGTGAAAGATTGAAGGCTTTGCGCCTAAGATCAGGAAGAAGACAAGGATGCTCATTTTCATTACTATTCAACATTGTAATGGACAATCTAGCTAGAGAAATTAGGCAAGGGAAAGAAATAAACGGCATGCAAATTGGAAAGGAAGAAGTAAAACTATCCCCATTCAGAGAGGGCATGATCCTATACACAAAAAATACACAAAAATCTGCAACAAAGCTACTAGAATTCACAAACAAATGCAGCAAAATTATGGGATACAAGTTCAACATGCAAAAAAATTAGTGGTGTTCTATACACCAGCAGCAAACAATAAGAAAAGGAAATCAAGAAAACAACTCCATTTCCAATACAACTAAAAGAATAAAATATCTAGGAATAAATTTGACTAAGGAGGTAAATGACTTGTACATAAAAAACTGCAAATCATTGTTAAAATAAATTTTTAAAAGTCCTAAGTAAATGAAAGGACTTTCCATGCTCATGGATTGGAAGACTTAATATTGTACAGATGTCACTACTACCAAACAATTTACAGATTCAACACAATCCCAATCAAAATTTTAACAGTGTTCTTTGCAAGTATGGAGAGCCATTCATCAAAATTATATAGAAGTATAAGAGGCCCCAAACAGCCAAATACATCTTGGAAAAGATCAAAATCAGAGGGCTCATAATTCCTGATTTCAAAACTTATTACAAACCTACAGTAATCAAAAGTGGAATACTGGGATAAGGAAAGACATAAGGGTCAATGTCTTAGAACTGAGAATTCAGAAAGAAAACCCACACATCTGTGGCCAAATGATTTTTGACAAGGATACCAAATCCACTTAAAGGGGAAAGAATGATAGCTTCAACAAATGATGCTGAGAAAACTGATTATCCACACGCAAACGAGTAAAAGTGGATCCCTACCTAATGCCATATGCAAAAATTAACTTGAAATGATCAGCAACCTAAATACAAGTGCTGAAATTATAAAACTCTTACAAGAAAACATAGGGAAATATTTCCGGGACCTTGTATTAAGCAATGAATCATTAGACATTATACCAAAAACATGAGGAACAAAAGAAAAAATAGACAAATTGAACTTTGTCAAAATTTGAAAGTCTGTGCATCAAAGGATATTATAAAGAAAGTGAAAAGATATCCTACAGAATGGGAGGAAATGTTTAGAAACAATTTATCTGATAAAATTTTAATATCCAGAATATATAAAGAACTCTACAACTCAACAGCAAAAACACAAACAATACAATTGAAAATGGGCAAAGGACTTGAATAGACATTTCTTCAGAGACAATATACAAATGGCAAATAAGCACATGAAAAGATGCTCAACATGATTAGCCAATAGGAAAATACAAATCAAAACCACAATGAAATACCACCTCATACCCACTAGAATGATTGTCATTTAAAAAAAAAGAAAAAGGAAAAAAAAAATAAGTGCTAGTAAGGACGTGGAGGTCTAGCAGCCCTCGCGCATTGCTGGTGGAAATGCAAAAGAGCACAGGTGCTTTAGAAAGCATGTTGGTGGCTCCCCAAATTGTTAACCGTAGAACTATAATATTACCTGGTAATCTCATGCTTAGATATGTGCCCAAGAGAATAGAAAGAAGGGACTCAAACAGGTATTTGTACACCAACCTTCATAGGAGCATAATTTATAATAGCCAAAAGTGGAAGCAACCCAAGAATCTATTAACACATGAATGGAAAAACAAAATGTGGTATAAACATACAATGGAATATTATTCAGCCAAAAAAAGAAATGAAGTTCTGATACATGTGACAACATCCATGAACCTTGACAGTATCAGATTGAGTAAAATAAACCAGACACAAAAGGACAGATAGTTTATGAGTTCACTTATATGAAATAACTAAAATATTCAAAGTAGTGTAGATAGATTGCAGGTTACAAGAGGAGGGGTAGGAGAAGGGAAACAGCAAGTTAATGCTTAATTGATGCCAAGGTTCTTGTTGGGGTGATAGAAAAGTTTTGGTAATGGATGGTGTTGATGGTAGCACAACATTATGAATGTAATTAATGTCATTGAATTGTATGCTTGACAGTGTTTAAAATGGAAAATTTTAGGCTATATATGTTTCCACAATAATAAAAAAGGAAAAAGCCATGATATATCTGTTTCCACAGAAGAATGTAGTGTAAATTTGAAGTAAATTTCCAGATAGTTGTCCCTGTACATATTTTTTGAAAAAAATCAAGAAACTGGTTACACATGTATCAATTTTATATTCTTAAATACACAAATGTTACTTTCATTATACTTATATGAAGAGGCACATAGCAAAAAGCAACATTTATAGCCTTTATACTCAGTTATATTAAACATACTTTTTATTGTGGAGCTATTGAAGAAAAAAGTAGTGTGGACCCAAATCACATTCTCATTTCCAAAGAGCTGTTTTATATTTGAGCCTAAGGTAATAAGAGTTTCTCATTTCCAAACGACTTACAGAAAAAAGTATGTAATTGGCAGGAAGAGGTAAAATTTCTGTCCAAACATTTCTGGGTTCCCCCATTTCTATTTAAAAGTCATTGGAGTGACAAGACTTCAAATAAGGAAAACCCCTCTTTTTGTAATTTATACTGGGTCAGAGAGATCTAGAAGATTCGCTATGGCCTATGAAGATACTCAAGGAGGTTTTCAGTTATAAAGGAGTAAATTCCCTCCTTATGTTTGTAAGACAGACAAATCCTTATCGGGATAACTTGGACTTTATATGTCATGAAAAAGCCACACAGTTTCTCTTCCTTTCTACCCTTCTCATCCTTCTTAGAATCAATCTATTTCCAACCAGGTCATTTTCCTCTACATTTTCATAAACTAAAAGGAGATTCATTCTGTTATTTGCCTTTGTGCTTATTTATAAATCTTTTATGTTTTTTTTTAATATATAAGGAAAAGGAATATATCTTTGAAAATTAAAAAGAGGGAGAAAAAGGGAAAGAAGACAGAAAATAGAGAAAAGTACAGATAGAATAAAAATCTCTTTTATAAAAAATTGGACCTATCTAAAAACCCACTTTTTCTGTAGTTATTTAAAGACTATACTATGAATTAAAATGGACAAATCTAGGTGATGCAATAGAGTAGAAAACAAAATTAAAACAGGGTTACACCTACTTTCTTTTGAGTCCCCCACCTTCTAACCTTCCTAAATATATATCACAAAATCATTAAGCATTGTCTTATCAGCAGACCCCATATACACAACTAAAACTCACAGTGCCATCTTCATCTTCCCCAAGAACACTTGAGCTATTTCACCTCAACTTCAGATTTTCAAACTTCTACCTCTTAAGCCTAGATTTTTTTTTTAACTTTTCTAGTAGAGGAACAAAGGAAATATGAAGAACTCGAAAGCCAGAAAACACATTTCCCAACACTGCAATCTCCAATGGATCCCGCAGTCCCCAAAGTATGAAACCCAGACCAGCCTTGGAATAAGGCCTGAGTAAAGATGAATGAGGACTTAGCAAGGGTTAGAGCTGTTATTTCATCACACTCTTTAGCCATGGCACCAATCGTACTTTGTCACGTAGTTGATATTTAACTCATATCTGTTTGATAGAATGAAGGGGTGAATAAATGAAAGCACAGAAGCAACATGACAAATAAAGCAGGTATCTGAAACCAGAAATATGCCATCTTGGAAACACATTTCTTTTGGATTGACTAAGATAAAATCTCAAAGTTGACTTTCTTCAGCTGCAATTCAGTCACATCTGGACTTCCTCTCTAAGCTGGTGAAACTCTTACAAATATTTATTGATTTTTTTATTTTCCTCTTTTCTGACTTCAAATTTCTGCCATAATTAAACAATTTATTATATTTTTTTATCGAAAATCCCCTTTGAACTGTTACAGAGATATTGAGGGTGCAGAAATTTGCAAGGGCACCGCAGTGACTCAGCGCTGAAAAGAATTCAAACTAGGCTCTCAATATTCTGACATATAACCCAAATAGTATCATAATTATTTGACCGCCACCGGGAAGCCTTCCAAGCAGCCTTGTCCAAAATAGAGTCTTAATCATTTCTCAACCAGACAATACACAAACAAGTGAATGTACTTTCTGAGATTGAGTTGTATACTAGGAATAAAGGAAATGGGGTTCTTTCATTCTAACCTATGAAAGATTGCTTCCCTTTTTTTGTGTGTGGATTTGTATGGAGGATGTTGTTTTGTTTGTTTGTTAGTGAAGCTACCACTTATTGAAATTTGGTTTGGATCTTTTCAAATTAAAAACTTGGAAATTTAAGATAGCTCTGCTTGACATCACACAAAATAAAATATTTCTTCAACATGGAATTCACCACTTGATTTGTTTTCTACTTAGCTGCATGAATCAGATCGCAGTGAATTTTAATGAAAGTAATTATGTTCAGAATTAATTTTATTCTGGAAGTTAGGAGTCATAAAACAGTTGCTAAATATCTCATCTTAATAATTAATTTTTAAAATTTCATAATCACTGTTTAATCAGGATTATGGAGAAACATTGAATGAGATTATGTTTAACTGCCAAATAACTCACTTAAAAAAGAGGAAAAATCATTTTTGTTTGTTTTAATGACCCCCAATATTCAATACACTTAAGTTTCATTCTCTAATTACATCTTCTAATATTAATAAATATACATAGACTGACAATCAGCACAAATTTCCAAATAAGTATTATCCTATTTTAGAATGTCATACTATTTCTTCTCTAGTGTTTAACTATGTTTTAATTTTCTTCTACAACTCTGACATTTTATAAAAGTGGACACAGCAATTGATTATTGAATATTTGAGTTTCATACAAAAAAAATAGTCTGGATGCCTGTCCTCAAAGTACACATGAGCAACTGTAAAACAGAGTTTTCATGAGGTTCAAGACAAACCTAAATCTGAATGATAATGCCTGAAAGAAATACAGAAAAAGCAGAGGTTCCTTTTTGTTTTCTTTTGTTTTGTTTTGTTTTAGCAGAGGTTCTTATTAGCTGAAAAACTGTAAAGCTCAAGAAAGGTGTTAAAGTCTAGCTTACCCACTGAAAAGTGAGAAGATAACAGAGGTTCTGAGTGTTTGGAAATACGTTAGTTGAAACATGTCAGGGAAGAGATGTAGATGTGATACTTTTCTTCATCAGTGTTATGATAAAAGCTCTGTAAAGAAACTCACGGTTTCTTTATACTAAAAAGAACAGAAAGCTAAGGACTAAACTTGGAGAAATTCCCAGTAACTGGGATCTGAGAGGGAAAAGAGGTACCAGTGAAGAAAAGATTAAAGCTTTTGTGGTGGCACAGAAGAGAATAGTAAGAGAATGACAAGAAAGGGGTGCTTGACAGGATCACATGCTGCTGAATGGTCCAAGAGGTTGAGGATTTTTAAAGGCCATTGGATATGGAAGAAACTGTCACTGTACATACAAGACAAGAGATTTTACAGTGATGAAAGGCACAATGTCTAAAAAAATTTTTCATTATTTCAAATTTTTAAAAATCTTTTTATATTTTATTTGCTATTCTTAAAACTATTATTATTTCATTTTCTTATTAAATTTTATTTGGTTATTTATTGCCTTCATTTTGGGAGAGATTTGGATCACAGAAGAGTCACAACGATGGCAGGGGAGGATCACTGGTACAGGGTGTAAGTGATGTTGGGATACATGGGGAGAAGTTCACCTGGGACAAGCTCTAAGGAATACGACTATGTTCAAGTGTCCATGGGGCTTTGTCTCGGTGGGTAGAAATCCACACAATAACCAAAAGAATATTGAATTCCCATCCTGGGGGAATCTGCTACATTCTCTAATAGGAGAGTAAGAACCACCAAGTACAAGGGCAGTGCCTAGAGAAGACAGACCATTATGCCAGGCCCTTGACATTGATGATTATACTTAAGAACATTTTCTTGTGAAATTGAACTTTAGCCTAGTATCATATGCTGTCTAATAGTTCCCTCCTGAAAACCTCCTTGTTGCTCAAATACAGCCTCTCTCTAAGCCAAACTCAGCATATAAACACTACCTTCCCCCCAGCATGGAACATGACTCCCAGGATGAGGCTCCCCGGCACTGAGAGATTATTACAAGCACTAACTAGCAATGCATCTGGAGAAAGACCTTGATCAAAAGGGGGAAATAGTAAATAAAAATGAGTTTTTACGGTTATAAACTTAGTGGGTCGGTAGGTCATTCCAGAGATTACAATTATGCATATCTCAGCAGGATCTCATTGACTGCCACAGTAAACAGTACCTCAAATAGCAGGACTCCCGAGGGCTCTAGAGACATCCAGACACTATAAGCAGGGCAGACTAGCTCAGAAAGTTGGCACCCTGATAGTGAGCTTTACAATGGAATTTATGCTCCCCAGTTAGACTCATTTATACTTTTCCTTCTGCCCCTTTTATTTAGCACTATACTTGATAAGTATGTCCCAGAGACTTAGATTTTTGGTCCATCCATGTGCCAGTTAGGCCCTGAATCTCAAAATAGTTGCAACACCTACTCTCCAGTGTGTCTTTGGACACACCCAGGACAACTAACAAGGAGATGATGATGGACAACGACCATCCCAAGGAACAGAGAGATTCTGCAACTGCAAACAAGATAGTCCATTCATCTGCCCCATGAGATCTAAGCCCCTTCTCAATTCAATGCAGAGTGGGCATCACCATCCCAAAATTCTCAAGATTGGGAAATGAGCAATGGACTAAAGTAGACTTATTATTATTCTACTATAGACTTATTATTATTCTAGCAATGGAAGAACTTGTATCATTGATATAAAGGCAGTAGACTCCAGAGGTTTGAGGAGAGGGAGAAGGAAGAATAGGTGTAACACGGGGGCATTTTTGAGACATTGGAATTGTCCTGCAGGACATTGCAATGATAGATACAGGCTATTATATATTTTGTCATAACCTACAAAATTGTGTGGGATATTGTAATCTATAGTCCATGGGTAGCAGCAATGCTTCAATATGTGTTCATCAATTGTAACAAATGTACCACACTAATGAAGGATGTTGTTAATGTGAGAAAGTGTGTGTGGGGAGGGAGTGGGCCATATGGGAATCCCTTATAATTTTTATGTAACATTTATGTAATCTAAATCTTCTTTTAAAATTAAAAAAGAGTAAATTTTTTAAAAAAGAATTTCACTAGAAATACGTCATTAATGCCCTTCCCAAAATAAGTTTCAAGAGGCTAAAAGTCAATTTCAAGGTGTGCAAACAAAAGAGTATTGAAAAAATGAGAGTGAATATTGACTACTCATTGGGAGATTTAGGCAAGGAAAGGAAGGAACTTAATTCAAAGTTCACTAAATAGGCATCAGGATTCCCCAAAAAGTATTTATTTGAGTTAAGTGACTTCAGGAATGATTGTATAGCAGGAAAGAGAAAAATTAAGGAAGGAAAGAAGAAAAGAATGGAAGGAAGGGAGAGAGGGAAGGAGGAGGAATGAAGGGAGGGAGGAGAATAAGGAGAGTATTATGTGGGAAAGTATGGGAGCAAGGTCTGAAAAGCCACTATCTGGGATGGGCCCT